>NW_027445172.1:0-92657 GCF_048569485.1 Anomaloglossus baeobatrachus | reverse complement strand
TGTTGAGGAACATGAAGGAGGCAGAGGTTATTAGGGACAGCTGTAGTCCCTGGGCCGCTCCGTTGGTGCTGGTTAAGAAGAAGGATGGCACCATGCGGATGTGTGTGGATTACCGGAAGATTAACCAGATAACGCATAAGGATGCTTACCCTCTGCCCCGCATCAAAGAGTCCCTGGCCTCGCTGAGAACCGCTAACTACTTCTCCACCCTTGACCTCACCAGCGGGTACTGGCAGGTGGCCGTGGCACCGGAAGACCGAGAGAAGACTGCCTATGGGACCGTTTTGCTGTACTTGGATGATGTGATTGTGTACTCACAGACGTATGAAGCCCACCTGGAGCACCTAGCCGAGGTGTTCGCGTCCCTTGCCAAGTATGGGATGAAGTTGAAGCCCTCAAAGTGTCATCTGCTGAAACCCAGAGTGCAGTACCTAGGACATGTGGTTGGTGCGGAAGGTGTCGCCCCCAACCCCGAGAAGATCACCGCCATCCAAGACTGGCCGAGACCGACCACAGTGAGGGAAGTGAGGCAGTTTCTGGGCCTGGTGGGATATTACCGTCGCTTCATTAAGGGGTACACAAAGATGGCTGCCCCCATGCAAGACCTCCTCGTAGGACAGACCAAGGGTGGTAGATCCCTAGTAGCCCCATTGGTGTGGGAAGAAAAGCATGAGGAATCCTTCCGCCAGCTGAGAACAGCCCTGACCGGAGAGGAAATCCTAGCGTACCCTGACTACAGCCGCCCATTCATCCTCTACACCGACGCCAGCAATGTGGGCTTGGGGGCTGTTCTATCCCAGGTCCAAGACAGAAGGGAAAAGGTAATAGCTTATGCTAGCCGAAAACTCCGACCGACTGAGAGGAACCCTGAGAACTACATCTCCTTCAAGCTTGAGCTCTTGGCACTGGTGTGGGCTATCACCGAGCGTTTCCGCCATTACCTGGCAGCAGCCAAGTTCACCGCGTACACAGACAATAACCTGCTGACCCATCTAGATACGGCCAAGCTGGGCGCGTTGGAGCAGCGGTGGGTGACCAGGTTAGCCAACTACGATTTCACCATCAAGTACCGGGCCGGCCGTACCAACGTCAATGCCAATGCACTCTCCCGGATGCCCCACCTGTCGGAAGAGGGGCCAGAGGATGATGACCTCGAAGAGATCGAGTTGCCTGCATTTCACCGGCCATTCACTGAGAAGGTGCACGTCTACCAACAACGGGTGAACCTGGATCCGCTGCCCCGACAGGACTGGCAGGAAGCTCAGGACCAGGCACCTGCTGTCCGCCTGGTCAAGACTCTAGTGGAACAGGGTTCTGCTGGGATAGACCCTGCTGCCCCTGCCGAAGCCCAACGTCTGTGGCAAGAACGGACCCGGCTATACCTACACCAGGGGAAGTTGTATCGCGAGCTGATTAATCCAAAGACTCACGAGAAGATCCGCCAGCTGGTGATTCCCCAGGCTAAAGTGCCCACCGTCCTGCAAGCATACCATGATGGTGCAGTGCACTTCGGGTGGAAGAAGCTAGAGATGTTGTTAAGAGAGCGGTTCTATTGGAGTGGAATGCGGGAATCTGTGGAGGCCTGGTGCCGAGAATGTGGCCCTTGCGCATTGAGAAGGAAGGACGAGGCCAGCCAGAAGGCACCCCTACACCCGATCATTACACACCAACCGCTGGAGCTGGTTGCCCTTGACCATGTAAAGCTCACCCCCAGCCGAAGTGGGTACACCTACGCTCTGACCATCGTAGACCACTACTCGAGGTTCCTGGTGGTTGTCCCAGTTAAGGACTTAACCGGCCGCACCGCTGCTAAGGCTTTCCAGGCTTATTTCTGTTGACCGCATTGGTACCCGGAGAGGGTGCTTACCGACCAGGGTCCGGCCTTTGAAGCAGAGGTATTCCAGGAATTCTGCCAGTTGTACGGCTGCAAGAAAATCCGGACCACGCCTTACCACGCCCAAACCAATGGCATTTGTGAAAAGATGAACCACTTGGTCCTGGGCCTCCTCAAGACGTTACCACTGGAAGAGCGGAACCTGTGGCTGGAGAAGCTACCTGACCTGGTCGATATGTACAACAACATCCCTTCCAGCTCTACGAAATGCACTCCAGCATACCTGATGAGAGCTCGTCCCGGCCGGCTACCAGTGGATCTGGAAATGGGCTTGGAAGCTTCAGAAGCACTCCTGTCGACAGCTGAATGGGACACTCGGCGGAGGACACAGTACCGACAGGTCCAGGAGTATGTTGAAAAGAACTTGTGCCGGAGTCGGGGACAACAGGAGCAGTGCTTCAACAAGAAGGCGCCTGCCGGTTCCTTCCAACCTGGGGATGTAGTGCTGAAGCGGAAAAGAAGGGCCCACAAGCTGGATGATCAATGGGAAAAAACCCCGTATGTAGTCCAGCCCACAGGATGGGAGAATGGGAAGGCCTACCAGATCAGCCGTGACCAGGGGGGGACTTTGGCCACGGTTTCCCGAGACCACCTGAAGAAGTGCCCACCAGCATTGAGAGTAGCGGATGAGGCTCCAGTTCCCAGTCCAGTGGAGAAGGAAAAAGAGGTAATCCACACCATGATGGGTGATTTTCCAGCAGACTGGCCTACACAGAACGGTGCGGTGATCCTTCCAGTGATACTGTTCCCACAACCCGTGGATGAAGAAATGATGGAAACGGTTAACCGCGAGCCAGTGCCCAGGGATGTACCTGTACCCAGCTCCCCTACGCCTCCGCCTGCCCCACATGATAGCAGGGAGGAGGAACTGACTGTTCCCTCTGCCCCACTGCCTGTCACCACTGACACCGGACCCCGAAGGTCCACTCGCTCCAACCTAGGTAGACCCCCACTTAGGTACAGGGAAACTACTCTTTAAAAGGGGGGGGCTTTATGTGTTGAGTGTACCAGTTTGAAAGTTTTAAATGATAAGTAAAGATGATCAACCTCTATAAATCACTTGTAAGGCTACATCTGGAATATGGGAACCAGTTTTGGGCTCCACATTTTAAAAAGGACATTCAGAAGTTAGAGTCAGTTCAAAGGTGGGCAACTAGACTACTACAAGGAATGGAAGGCCTCCCATATGATGACAAGTTGAAAAAGTTATTAAGTGATTATTGGCTGCAATGGGGCTTTCTGGCTGGTGCCAGCCTCTCTTCTTAGCACACAGGAACCACAATCCCTACACCATGCTTCAATGGATTCTCTCATCCCAGCCCAGTAAAACTACATATTTTACACAGTCATAAGCAGCCCATGGGCATTCACCTGCATTCAAACCAATAACAGCTCATAGACCAGACAATCCATCTACCACTGGACCAAAGACAGGAAGTTAAATCCACTGCCTGCGGTAACCAACTTAATCCTATAGGCTACTCACACAACAAACCCAACAGAAAGGAAAAAAACATGGCTTCGATTATCCATCCAATGAAAACGCATAACCATTGTGAGCCATTGGACAATGCAATTGGACACATGGTGACATGGTGCACGGCCCAATGAATCAAGTCTTTACTTCATATTCACGGTTTAAGCCCTTGGGTTCTAATGTGCCCAGAGTACATATCCAGAAAGATTCTCTTTCTTTGAGCTAAACACAAGTCAACAATACATTGTAAGCAGATTCTATTACCAGTCCCACACCATTTTGTGACGCATAATCACACAGTGATCCAATTAAGATTCCAAGTCATCGAACATGTCCAAGCCATACGTAGAGGAGGCAATAGAATTAGGAAGCTCAAAGAAAGGGAATCTTTCTGGATATATACTCTGGGCACATTGGAACCCAAAGGCTTAAACCATGAATATGAAGTACAGACTTGATTCATTGGGCCATGCATGGACATAATGGACATAATTCTAATAGGCAGGACAGGTAATAAGGAGCACAAGGGATATGCTAAAATGTGTTGTGTGACAAGACAGACACAGGAAAGGAGATGATAACAGGTGTAGGGACCAACAAGGTGAGACAAGGGGTATCAGGATAGGGTCAAGTAGGTATGAATGTAGTAATGGGGCAGGCATAGAGAATTGTATGCGAATGTGAATTACAATAAGTCACTAAGGAAAGGAATATGTGAGTGTGTGCCTAATGTAAACTAATATTGTACTGGCAAAATTATAGATGGAAAGGGAGAAGGGGAGAGGGGAGAGAGGAGGCTGTAATTGACTACAAGGGTATGAGTTATGAGTGATCATAGGGATAGTGCTACATAAGTGGAAATACCTATGGAGGACCGGATGTGTAAGCGCATACCTTATACAAACCTATAGAGTGCTGATGGGTGAGAGTGTGATGTTAGATATAAGACATCCTATAGTGAATAGTGAGCCGTAATCAAGTGCAACAGGGATATTTCACGTGACTATGGGAACCTGGAAGGTAAAGAAAGGGGAGAAAAAACTGTTAGACAAGGTAATCAGACAAACATGACAAATAAAAAACAAGGAAGAATGGAACTCCATACATACTGGAGCCATATATAGTGTGAACACGAAAAAGAACCGGGCGTTAGAAAAAATGTGCACGGCCCAATGAATCAAGTCGGTTCTTCATATTCATGGTTTAAGCCCTTGGGTTCCAACGTGCCCAGAGTATATATCCAGAAAGATTCCCTTTCTTTGAGCTTCCTAATTCTATCGCCTCCTCTGCGTATGGCTGGGACATGTTCGATGACTTGGAATCTTAATTGGGCCACTGTGCGATTATGCGTCACAAAATGGTGTGGGACTGGTAATAGAATCTGCTTACAACGTATTGTTGACTTGTGCTTAGCACAAAGAAAGGGAATCTTTCTGGATATGTACTCTGGACACATTAGAACCCAAGGGCTTAAACCGTGAATATGAAGTACAGACTTGATTCATTGGGCCGTGCACCATGTCACCATGTGTGCAATTGCATTGTCCAATGGCTCACAATGGTTATGCGTTTTCATTGGATGGATAATCGAAGCCATGTTTTTTTCCTTTCTCTTGGGTTTGTTGTGTGAGTAGACTATAGGATTAAGTTAGTTACCGCAGGCAGTGGATTTAGCTTCCTGTCTTTGGTCCAGTGGTAGATTGATTGTTTGGTCTATGAGCTGTTATGGGTTTTAATCCAGGTGAATGCCCATGGGCTGCTTATAACTGTGTGAAATATGTAGTTTTACTGGGCTGGGATGAGAGAATCCATCGAAGCATGGTGTAGGGATTGTGGTTCCTGTGTGCTAAGAAGAAAGGCTGGCACCAGCCAGAAAGCCCCATTACAGCCAATAATCAACCGCTAGCCGCTGGAACTCGTTGCTCTAGATCATGTCAAACTCACACCAAGCAGGAATAGATACATTAGCCCACCATCCCACCCAAAGAGCAACTTCTGCTGCGCAGCTGGCTTTCTAGGCAGCAGCGCTATCGTGATGTCAGCGGGGGACATTGTGACAAGCCAGTGTTCCGTCACTTCATGTTGTGCACTGTTCAAACGGAAAATACATCAACAGGCAGACTACAGAAAAGCTTACTAACAAAGGTTAGAGAGGGGCTTTCTCAGAGGGCTTTTTACAGTTTGTCTATTCCCAATTAGCCGTTTAAGTATGCTTAATGAAAGTACTAATTCTTTCATAGGCCGCCCATTCTTAGTATTTGACGTTCCTTATATTGCGGTATCAGGCTTCGCAGCAGGTTGCAAAACATTCATCACCCATGACTGTCCCCAATTGGGCTCAGAAGCTAAATGTCTATCATGACCTCTCTTTTTGAAAGTCCAAGAGCAAGCAAACTCTTCCTCCAGGAGAGGGAGCCAACAGATCACTAAAGACATCATCATTGCTCAAAGAAAACACCGAAAAACAATGGAAGCTTTAATTGGAGTGGAATCTGATAGACAGCACCTGATGCCAAGTCTGCATCTTCTAACACCTGCAGTCACTGCAGCAGCTGAATCCAATGTGTCCAAAAGGGATCTATTCTATTCAATTGCAAATGATCTAGATAAGACTGAGAATAAGATACTGCACGGGACATAGCAGAGTTGGTCAAGTTGAGTGGAGATGAGTTTGCTATTTGGCACAGCTTTTGCATCAATAAAGCAAGTAAAAGGTGTGAAAGATAAAAAAAAGGGTGAAAGTGTGAAAAGTGAATTGGCCAAATTGAGGTGCATATAAAGTTTTTGCTTTCTTTCAATTCACTAATGGGGCTCATTTGAATCAGGTGAATTGAGTTCTGCTTTTGGAAACTGGGTTAAGAAGGGGTGCACCGGTCCTGGAGGTACTGCAATACCAGGTCAATGCGTGGAGTGGACAGAGCAAGATTTTTTCCATCTCCTTGTTCTAAAAATCCATTTAATATATGGTCCCCAGAGAGGGGACGTATCAGATATTAAACTGATAAGAACAGATTTAATTTTTTTTTTTTTCTGTTTATCAGTAGGACTTCAAAATAACAAAGGTGATCGCCTCCCGTTGCCTGGGAACCGTCCAGGCACAAGAGGGCTATGTGTCACCAGAAGGCGCACACACTTCCTCAAGGCCGGCAGACGTGCAATCCCAGGCACCTTCCAGTACCGACCAAGGTAGCGTCCTCCGAAACTACACTTGATCTTAGCCAAAAGGCCGAGAAGCTATAACCCGAATTGGTTACGGCCTTGAGTGGCACCCTGGCCTATACCGGACACATCTTAGGGAGAGGGAGACAAACCCACGCCTACAGAAGACATTTTGTCACCCAAGCCAACCCTTGAAAAGGCTGTTTTGCAGAGCAAAAACAAGAAGAATGATGCTTTTTGCAGCCGCCGCCCACTGCAATTAATCTGAATAACTCCTCCTCCTCCAAGCACCTCCCCTCCCCCTTGCAGTCTTTCCAATTCATGATACAAAAAGACGGACGGACAGGACAGGACAGGACAGGCTGCCTGACTTTCCGTCACTGCCACCCTTTGCCATCCTTGCCCGTAGAAAGCCCTTTCATCATCCCCAAACCCTAATCTTTTCCCTTCCCTTCCCAGCTGCGTCTCACTCCCTTTCATTAGGAAGTGAGCGCAGCCTTTTCTCCGTTCTGCACATGCGCGACGTTAAACACAAATGCGCAGGCGTGCGTTCCATTAGCCTCACTGCATTCCACTCCCATACAGGAAGTGGGCGCAGCTATTACTACGGTCGCACATAAAAGAACCCACGGCCACCACTGCACACAGCTGACTCCACCACAGGACACCCACTTCTACACCAACGCAGGTAAGACAGGATCGGCACCTCTATGCTCCCGTTACAATCAGGCTCAGTCACCATGTGATAACGCTCTCAACTCTTTAGTTGCAGGCTCCCCTTGCTTCACCTCCACTGGCTGTGCTGCCATTTCCTCTCCCACCTGGAAGGTATACTTTATTCCACTATTTTCCTGTTTCTCTCTTCCCCCTTTTCCCATAACCTACTTTTATCTGCATTTGTGGGGTATCTATATGCTATTTACATCATAGTTTTATTCATTAATATGGAAGGGAAGAGTGCCCATGAGAGTGTTGAACTGCGGAGAGCAAGAGATTAAGCTGCTCCGATTTGCCACCATTGATAAGCTGTTCTCAGTAGATACACATGCTATCCAAACAGCAGCATCCACCATTGCTTCAGCCCACCCATTCAGTGACAGCTCACCAAGTCAGCCAGAGGAGTGGTGTAAGGAATTACACGTAGGCACTGACTCCACACCTTCACATCACAAGAAGGGGGTCTACAGGCTAGTGCAAGAATACGAGCAAGTCTTCAGCAAACATCCGCTAGACTTTTGAAGAATAAAAGGGGTCAAACACTACATCCCCACAAGTGCACACCCACCCATCAAAGAGAGATATAAGCCAAAACTACCTGCACATTACCAGTGTACCAAGGACATGTTGAGCAACATGAAGGAGGCTGGGGTTATCCGTGACAGTTGTAGCCTCTGGGCAGCTCCGTTGGTCCTGTTAAAGAAGAAGGACAGCACCACTCCCCTGTATTGAGGAATAGCTAGCTGCATTGAGAACTGCAAATTATTTTTCTACCCTTGATCTCACTAGTCGCTATTGGCAAGTGTCCGTTGCTGAGGCAGACCGGGAGAAGACCGCCTTTGCCACCCCGATGGGTCTCTGCGAGTTCAAAAGCATGCCCTTCGAGCTGTGCAATTTGCCAGGAACCTTCCAGAGGCTGATGGAATGCTGCTTGGGACACCGAAACTTTGAAACGGTACTGCTATACCTTTATGATGTTATTGTTTATTCTAAAGCAAACAAGATTTTAGGGTGTATAAAAAGGGAGATTAGATCCGGTGATCCCAACGTATTGTTAACCCTCTATAAATCACTTGTAAGGCCACATCTGGAATATGGGGTAAAGTCCTGAGCAGGTTGATAACCATTGGTTTGAGCATGGTAGGGTGTAGTGCGCATCTTCCTGCATCGGTAAAAGCTGCAGAAGTCCTTGAAGATTTCCGCTTCAAAGGCAGTGCCTTGATCTGTGAGGACTCTCTCTGAGTAGCCATGAGGTCTGCATAAGTGTGCTTGGAAGACCTTCGCTGCAGTATGGGCCATTAGATCTTTGACTTGTACCACAACCATAAATCTCGAGTAGTTGTCTACCATCGTAAGTGCATACGTGAGCTCGCCTCGATATTCTGCAACAAAACTCCCTTTTTCGATTTCAGTTTCAGCAAACACTCCTCTTCCTGTAGAAAATATTTATCATTACCTAAGACAGTCATTCTAATGCATGACAATATTAAGGCAATTTAGTTAAAACTTGTTTTAACTCACCTTTAAGGGGATTGATGTATTTCATGGTCAATCCAGGTTTGTCAGTGATGGCACTGACATAATGTATGGCGTCTTTTTCGGGCGTTATCCTTTGCCTTTTCATTGTGAAAATCCAGTTGCCTATATCAAAGCAAATTCTACTACTTGTAAAGTATGCAGAAAATGAAATGTAGAACATATAACATCAACTGCTTAGGAACGCATCATAGGTTAGTACTTAAAAGGATATTGTCATGTTCTAGTCATAATGCAAGCTGGACATTTTTCATGTTACCCTGTAATCGCCGGCCTGTTCTAATGCTCACAAGCCAAGATATAGGCTCAGCTGCTAAGGCTTCCCTCTGCCTTCTGAATGAAACTTGAATATGTCTGGCTCACTGTGTATATAGCAGGTGCTCAGAAAAAATAAGAGTCAATTCAATAGAAATAGCTCTGGCACACTATAGTGATCAATAACGTAAGAAAAGAACTCTTGGAATGCTGAAAATTCTTTATTTGTGCAAAAGGATAATTCATCCAACGTTTCGACCTTGTTTTTAGGTCTTTATCAAGGATAAAGTTATCTAAGATCATAAAGGGTTACAAAACCATATAAACACGTAATTAGTACATAGTACAACATAACAGTACAATATATTGCTACTTGAGAGTACAATGGGTCAAATAACCATGATGCACATACAAAAAATTTTTCCAAAGCCATAGTGAAAACATTTGTACTGAGGAAAGAAAATTTCCACATGACCTATCTGGAGAAACATTCTGGATCAAACAACCAAAAATAGTCAAGCAGGTAAATACACACCTATATGGATAACAGGATGATATGTGTTCAATTGTATAGCGTCATTGCCATTAAGGTACAAATGGAAAACTTGCAATCCTATATAGTGAAGGAAATGAACACATATCATATCAAAGAACACAGGAACATGGGTGTGAGAAAAACCTCAATGTTTATACTTTGTTCTTTATAATGGTGTGAACATGTATATGTCTCAGTACCTTATGCACTTGAGAATTCTAGTGAGTAGATGATGAAAGCCTATTTCAGAACTGGAATCGGTAAATAATTGTAGGTGGAATCTAAATGAAAAGATGGTACAAGTGTTATCATGACACGTGGGCTATAACACAATGGACCGTGTGACAAAGAAGAAAGGAGAGAAAGAAGAGGAAGAAAATGCAACTACCTGTAACATTACGTGATAGTCACTGGTAAGTATCACTTGACAATTCAAGTGAAAAAGGATTCCTTTATTAAAGGGTTCTCAGTCGCCTCAGGATCATGAAATACTAGGGTAAATGATATGAGAATGGGTAAGAAGCACCACTAAAGGAAATATGAGATGCAGGACATATATCTATAAACCCCTGAACTACATGATAGAAATAAAAAGAAGAAAAAAGAAAAAAAAGAAGAAAGAAGAAGAACACATAGAATGCGGAAAGAGAATGGGTACAACTACCTGAGTTACTGCAGGGAGGCCCCTGGTTGGTATTGTGAGGGTTAGTGGAATTCCTTCACTGAAGGGTTCTCAGTTGCCTCAGGTTCGTGAAAAATGCTATAGACAAATAATGCCCGGAGAAAAGGGGTTCATATACAGCGAATAATGGTAATACAAGGTACATGTGTCACATGTAATAGTATATATATATATATTGTACTAAGCTCTACACCAGAAATAGAAAGTAGTCCCTCTGCCTTCTGTCTAGGTGCCCTGAGTTATGTCCTGTAAACTGTCACAGCGACCCAGACACACATGTGTAGTAGGGGAATATCCCTGCTGAGATGCCAGTGCTAGAGCACACGTTTGCTGTGGAGTTGAACGCTATGTGAGCAGTTCTTACCTTCAATGAGCAGAAGTCTCTTTTTTCAGATTTCAATATCTCTGTGGGTATCTGGCAGAAATATGGAATACTCTTTACTGCTAAGACCCTGTACACCACTCCCACTAAAGGGGGCTTTACACGCTGCGACATCGCTAATGCGGAGTCGTTGGGGTCACGGAATTTGTGACGCACATCCGGCCGCATTAGCGATGTTGCTGCGTGTGACACCGATGAGCGATTTTGCATCGTTGCAAAAACGTGCAAAATCGCTCATCGGTGACATGGGTCTCCATTCTCGATTATCGTTACTGCAGCAGTAACGATGTAGTTCGTCGCTCCTGCGGCAGCACACATTGCTCCGTGTGACACCGCAGAAACGAGGAACCTCTCCTTACCTGCCTCAAAGCCGCTATGAGGAAGGAAGGAGGTGGGCGGGATGTTCCGGCCACTCATCTCCGCCCCTCCACTGCTATTGGGCGGTCGCTCAGTGACGTTGCTGTGACGCCGCACGAACCGCCCCCTTAGAAAGGAGGCGGTTCGCCGGTCACAGCGACGTCGCCGGGCAGGTAAGTATGTGTGACTGGTTCTGTTCGGTGTTGTGCAGCATGGGCAGCAATTTGCCCGTGTCGCGCAACAGATGGGGGCGGGTACCCACACTAGCGATATCAGGACCGATATCGCAGTGTGTAAAGTAGCCTTTAGTCACATGACCAAGACTGTATCTGTGTCCCTACAACACACTTGAGACAAATGTGTGTGTGAGCCTGCATTGTGGGGTATATATAATATATTATAGAGCTGGGAAGGATCATTCTAAGCAGTGAGCTGTTCCAGTATTTGTAGGAAAATACCCAGTAGAAGCCTCAAACACAGCACCAATACCTCCCATCAGTATCCCACCACAGTGCCATGTAACCCATGCCCTACACTCCCATCTACACCAATACTATACAGGCACAAACTAGTATATCTGACTAAAAACCCCCAAAATATGAAGAACGGCCTATAGTTGAGTGTGGATATAAAATCTATGTGAGCAGAGCTAGAATAGAAATCACTGATCGCATTGAAGTCATTCTGACCATAAATCACCATGATATCAAGGTGAGGAGTTGTGTGTTACTGCTGGGAGGAAAGGGTTAACAGTGGAATATTAAGGTGCATTTCTGTGTGCAGTGTTACTAGTCAATGTACAAATTGTCTCTCCAGTAAAGGAGACAAACTCTAGCACAGCGCCACCTATTGGAAGTAGCGATCCTAAAAGTCACAAGTGGATTTTCAACAATCCATTGCAATATGACTCAGGATATATAAGCCAGATCAGAATCCCAATTTGCAGACACGGTGTTTCGGGGTGCTTGCCCCTCGTCAGTGCAAAGTATGGGGGTGTCAATGTAGTCATTGTAACAATTCAGTATGAGCTGCTCTTGGTGCCGGGGGAGGGAGATGCTCTCCTGAGCAAGATAGATGGGGAATGAACATGATATCTATATAGTGTAAGGCAGGGGGTCTCAAACTCGGCTGGGTGTATGGGCCGCACAGAGGAAAAAAATAATGTGGGGGGCTGCATTCTTTGCAGGACAAAGTGACATTTTTATTGGTACCATATATATATTTTTTTTTCACACACCTTTGGATGACTGATTTTCAACATTTTTCACTTGTTTATTATAACAAATGTGCACATTCTTTGGTTAAATCTAAAAAAAAAAAATTGATGTTAAAAAAAAGTTATGCCTTATTTTGTTTTTTTTACAGTTTATCCCTTTCTTTTAACTAATAGTGTTACAATTATGACGCTAGCGTTTTGTGAAGGGAATGCTTTGCCTACTTCCGTGACTATGGCCTTCCAGAACTGCTGCATTTTGGCTGACCTCTCCGCCTCGGGAATAAGAGACATAAAGTTCTCCTTGTAGCGTGGGTCTAACAGTGTTACCAACCAGTAATGATTGTCGGCCAAGATGTTCTTAACGCGAGGGTCACGAGACAGGCAGCTTACCATAAAGTCATCCATGTGCGCCAGACTCTTAACAGCCATCACTTCAATATCCAGACCAACACGATGACTGAACATGCTGTCCTCCTCCTTCTCCTCCTCCTCCTCCTCATCTACCCTGTCCTCTGGCCAGCCACGCTGAACTGAGCATATGACTGGTATGCATGTCATATCCTCAATTTGGTCGGAGAGTTGCTCCATGTCTTCATCTTCCTCCTCGTCATAGTCCTCCACTGCACGTTGTGATGAGACGAGGCTGGGCTGTGTGTTATCACCCACACCCACTACTGTTTCTTGCTCCAACTCATCGTGTTCCGCCTGCAATGCATCATGTTTGGTTTTGAGCAGAGACCGTTTTAGAAGGCAGAGAAGCGGTATGGTGACGCTAATAATGGCGTCATCGCCGCTCACCATCTTGGTGGAGTCCTCAAAGTTTTGGAGGATGGTACATAGGTCGGACATCCATCTCCACTCCTCAGGTGTTATGTGTGGAGTTTGACCCATTTCCCGATGGCTTAGGTGATGCAGGTACTCAACAACTGCCCTCTTCTGCTCACATATCCTGATCAACATGTGCAGAGTTGAATTCCAATGCGTGGGGACATCACACACCAGTCTGTGAGCCGGAAGATGCAAATGACGCTGAAAGCCGGCAAGGCCGGCTGAAGCAGTAGGTGACTTTCGAAAATGTGCAGACAGGCGGCGAACTTTTACCAGCAGATCAGACAGCTCTGGGTATGAGTTTAGAAACCGCTGAACCACGAGGTTGAGCACATGGGCCACGCATGGAACATGTGTCAGCTGGCCTCGCCTCAAAGCCGCCACCAGGTTCCGGCCATTGTCACACACAACCTTTCCTGGCTTTAGGTTCAGAGGTGTGAGCCAGTGATCTGCATGCTGTTTTAGAGCTGTCCACACCTCTTCTGCATTGTGGGGTTTGTCACCTATGCAGATTAGCTGCAGCACAGCCTGTTGCCGCTTCGCCGAGGCAGTGCTGCAGTGCTTCCAGCTTGGGACTGGTGTGGAGGGTAAAGTGGATGAGGATGCGCAGGAGGAGGAGGAGGCTGAAGAGCATGACATTCCGGAGCTGTAGAGTGTGGGTGAAACCCTGACTGAGGTAGGGCCTGCAAACCTTGGTGTGGGAAGGACTTGTTCCATTCCTCGCTCAAACTGGGTCCCAGCTGGGCTGGGCTGGGTCCCTACCCGGCTGGGTAGGGCGTTGTGGGGGGTTTGTCTATCTCCGTTTGAGGTGAGTTTGTTTAAGTTAGCCTTTTCTTTGGCGTTTTTTGGAGCCCTGCGGGTTGGGGAGTTGGTATCGCCCAGTAAGGCGTTCCCCGGGGGCTTGGATTGGGGTGACATTATGTCAGTGGAAAACGGAGTTGAATTTTGGATTAGGAAATCGAAAACTGATCAGAGAGGTGTGGGTAGACTAGTCCGTTTGGGGATGGTTGTGGCATCTGATATGTGCCCGTTCAAGTGTCTCGGGAATTTTCAACAGATCCGTCCGAAGGTGGATGGCCCCTTATTACATATATCTTTTTATCGAGATACCAATTTGTGAGTGTTTTTAGGGCATGTTTGAAGTCGTTGGGGTTAGATCCGAAGTCTTTCGGATTGGGGCAGCGACGGAGGCCTCTATATGCGGCCTACCGGAGGAGACAGTTAAGCAGATTGGTAGGTGGAAGTCGCAGCGCTTTAAGTCGTATGTACGTCCCCAGGTGGTTGTTGGCAATTGAGGGGAAAAGGGGGGGGGTATTAGGGTATTAGGGTAGCAATGGGGGGGGTGAGAGTGTGTGTTTTTTGTCAATTTGGTTTGGTGAGGCAATAAAATGGTGTCGTCTGTACATTTTGTATTGCAGAAGCACCCCCCCTTCCTTCCCTGGTCTGGATCCTTGGCCACTCTTATGTGTATTGGGGAGCCCGACGAGCGGACGCGAGATGGAACTGGAGACAGCTAGGTTTTGAGAAGGACCTGGCTCTCGTGCGATGGCTCGGTGTTCGGGGGTTAGGGTGCAGGAGGTGCATAGATACGCCCGGTTGGACAGACCTCCTGACATCTTAGTGTTGCATGCCGGGGGGAATGATTTGGGTGGGCGTCCTTTTCGAATCTTGATAAAGGACATCAAACATGATTTGTTACGGTTATGGGCGTCGTTTCCAGGTCTAACGATAGTCTGGTCAGAGATAGTAGCGAGAAAGAGTTGGCAGAAAGCGCGGTCAGTTGACAGGTTGAACAAGGCGCGGGCGAAGGTTAATAGGGCGATCTCGAAGTTTGTTAGTCGGAACGGGGGTATAGCAATACGGCATGTTGAGTTGGAAAGGACGGAAGAGGAATTTTGGTTGGCTGACGGGGTACACCTTAATGCGGTGGGAACTGACTTATGGGCTCTTGGCTTGCAGGGAGGTATTGAGAGGGCCCTTTGCTTGCGGGGGGTCTCAGGCACTTGAAGGGTTTCAAGGTGCCTTCGTTGTGGTGTTGTTTATTGGTGGGTCCTTGAAGTTGGTTTAAAATTGGTTCGGGGATTCATCCGGGTATGGATCCCCTCATTGGCAGAATTGATGGTCCCCTGGTGATTTTGGGGGGGAACCCCGACGGGGTATGTCGGGGCCCCTGGGGGTGTGGTTGGGGTTGACGGAGGATTAACCCTTATAATTTGGTGCTCCTGAGCCAGTGTGGGTAACGGCTGGGAGCAAGTTGAGGTTTTTTATTGCTCGGTTATGGGAATCACCAGGGTTTTGGTAGCTTCAAGGACCTTACCACATTGCAAATTTAATTGGTTATGTATTCTTGTTAATAAAATGGCTGCTATGGCCAAAATTATCCAAAGATAAATTTGTGTCTGTGTAATTACTTTTAAATAAGAAATGGGAATGGAGGTGTGGGGTATGAAAGGAAGACCGGAGTCAACAATTCCAGGGTCAAGCATGTTTATTTGCGTAAGCTTCGTTCCAGGGTAGAAAGGGTAAGAGTGCCTTTCAGAATTCGAAGTGGTCAGACTGTACGGACCACCAAGAACTGCAGGAGAGCTTGAACATCTTCCCATGGATTTGCGACATCCTCCCTCATCAGTTACGTAGGTAAGCAGGTTCTCAGCATTGCAGCCCATTTGTTGTCTTAAGTTAGTTAAGCGGGGTTAACTAACCTGTCAGTTCAGCCTCAGGTCTAAAGCAGAGGCCTGGACTCCACTCCTTACTCCTCACTCCACAACTCTCCTTAAAAACAACTGACTCCTTTTTCCTGCCCCGGGGTCTCCAGACCCCTAGGTGGGCGTTTCCTTCCGTCTGGTCCTGCCCACTGGTGTGCCTGTCTTTCCCTAGGGGAGGTGACTAGGGTTTTCTGGTTGGCTTTGTGTGACTTAGGTGAGGGAAGTTGTTATGCGGGGGCCTATGTGTGACTATCTGCAGTGTCAGGGCGTCACATATGTATGTGTGTATGTCTGCTAAAGGAATCCGCACCGTCATATTTACAAACACAAAATTTTGCAGACACCTCATGTGACTCAGGGAACGTTGTAGACTATGTTTTAACAGGAATATTTAACCTTTACAGTTACTCTCCAAAAAACCTGCCTCCATTAAACTGAATGGAGGTGGGAGCTGCAAGTTATTAATAGCAGCTGTGATTGGTTGCTATAGGAACAAAGGACATTCATAGTATAAGAAGCTTATGTGTGAGATAATATGATGTCAGTGGGGAGACAGATAGAGAGAGACAGACACAGACTGAGAGACAAACAGACAGAGACAGATAGGCATAGACAGACAGGGAAAGAGACAGAGACAAACAGACAGAGGCAGACAGGGAAAGAGACAGACAGAGATAGACAGGGAAAAAAGGCAGACAGACAGAGACAGAGAAAGAGACAGAGGCAGATAGGGAAACAGACAAAGACAAACATACAGAGACAGGCAGGAGAAAAGGCAGACCGACAGGGAAACAGACAGACAGGGGAAGAGACAGACAGAGAGAGACAGACAGATAGAGACAGACAAAGAAATACAGAGATAGACAGGGAAAGAGACAAACGGGGAATGAGTCAGACAGAGAGAGACAAAGAGAGACAGGCAGAGAGAGACAGGGAAAGAGACAGACAGGGGAAGAGACAGACAGAGACAGACAAAGAAATACAGAGACAGACAGGGGAAGAGACAGACAGGGGAAGAGACAGACAGGGGAAGAGACAGACAGACAGGGAAAGAGACAGACCTGGAAAAGAGACAGACCTGGAAAAGAGACAGACAGACATAGAAACAGACAGCCACAAAGAGAGAAAGACAGACAGACACAGAGAGACAGACAGAGATAGAGAGACAGAGAGACATGGATAGAGATAGAGACACACAGAGACAGACAGATGACAGAGACTGGGAGAGAGACAGACAGAAGCATAAATCCCTAACTAAAACTTAACATTTAATGATAGTTTTAAAAGGTAAAAAAACACAAATCATGTAAATAGCATGACTCTCTTCTGTGCATAGAGTCAAAATTTTGTGTTTGTAAATATGACGGTGCGGATTCCTTTAGCAGACATACACACATACATATGTGACGCCCTGACACTGCAGGTAGTCACACATAGGCCCCCGCATAACAACTTCCCTCACCTAAGTCACACAAAGCCAACCAGAAAACCCTAGTCACCTCCCCCAGGGAAAGACAGGCACACCAGTGGGCAGGACCAGACGGAAGGAAACGCCCACCTAAGGGTCTGGAGACCCCGGGGCAGGAAAAAGGAGTCAGTTGTTTTTAAGGAGAGTTGTGGAGTGAGGAGTAAGGAGTGGAGTCCAGGCCTCTGCTTTAGACCTGAGGCTGAACTGACAGGTTAGTTAACCCCGCTTAACTAACTTAAGACAACAAATGGGCTGCAATGCTGAGAACCTGCTTACCTACGTAACTGATGAGGGAGGATGTCGCACATCCATGGGAAGATGTTCAAGCTCTCCTGCAGTTCTTGGTGGTCCGTACAGTCCGACCACTTCGAATTCTGAAAGGCACTCTTACCCTTTCTACCCTGGAACGAAGCTTACGCAAATAAACATGCTTGACCCTGGAATTGTTGACTCCGGTCTTCCTTTCATACCCCACACCTCCATTCCCATTTCTTATTTAAAAGTAATTACACAGACACAAATTTATCTTTGGATAATTTTGGCCATAGCAGCCATTTTATTAACAAGAATACATAACCAATAAAATTTGCAATGTGGTAAGGTCCTTGAAGCTACCAAAACCCTGGTGATTCCCATAACCGAGCAATAAAAAACCTCAACTTGCTCCCAGCCGTTACCCACACTGACTCAGTAGCACCAAATGGTTAGGGTTAATCCTCCGTCAACCCCAACCACACCCCCAGGGGCCCCGACATACCCCGTCGGGGTTCCCCCCCAAAATCACTAGGGGACCATCAATTCTGCCAATGAGGGGATCCATACCCGGATGAATCCCCGAACCAATTTTAAACCAACTTCAAGGACCCACCAATAAACAACACCACAACGAAGGCACCTTGAAACCCTTCAAGTGCCTGAGACCCCCCGCAAGCAAAGGGCCCTCTCAATACCTCCCTGCAAGCCAAGAGCCCATAAGTCAGTTCCCACCGCATTAAGGTGTACCCCGTCAGCCAACCAAAATTCCTCTTCCGTCCTTTCCAACTCAACATGCCGTATTGCTATACCCCCGTTCCGACTAACAAACTTCGAGATCGCCCTATTAACCTTCGCCCGCGCCTTGTTCAACCTGTCAACTGACCGCGCTTTCTGCCAACTCTTTCTCGCTACTATCTCCGACCAGACTATCGTTAGACCTGGAAACGACACCCATAACCGTAACAAATCATGTTTGATGTCCGTTATCAAGATTCGAAAAGGACGCCCACCCAAATCATTCCCCCCGGCATGCAACACTAAGATGTCAGGAGGTCTGTCCAACCGGGCGTATCTATGCACCTCCTGCAACACCCTGTTCCACCCTAACCCCCGAACACCGAGCCATCGCACGAGAGCCAGGTCCTTCTCAAAACCTAGCTGTCTCCCGTTCCATCTCGCGTCCGCTCGTCGGGCTCCCCAATACACATAAGAGTGGCCAAGGATCCAGACCAGGGAAGGAAGGGGGGGTGCTTCTGCAATACAAAATGTACAGACGACACCATTTTATTGCCTCACCAAACCAAATTGACAAAAAACACACACTCTCACCCCCCCCATTGCTACCCTAATACCCCCCCCTTTTCCCCTCAATTGCCAACAACCACCTGGGGACGTACATACGACTTAAAGCGCTGCGACTTCCACCTACCAATCTGCTTAACTGTCTCCTCCGGTAGGCCGCATATAGAGGCCTCCTTCGCTGCCCCAATCCGAAAGACTTCGGATCTAACCCCAACGACTTCAAACATGCCCTAAAAACACTCACAAATTGGTATCTCGATAAAAAGGACCCATCCTCGTGACATAATAAGGGGCCATCCACCTTCGGACGGATCTGTTGAAAATTCCCGAGACACTTGAACGGGCACATATCAGCAATGCGTGGGGACATCACACACCAGTCTGTGAGCCGGAAGATGCAAATGACGCTGAAAGCCGGCAAGGCCGGCTGAAGCAGTAGGTGACTTTCGAAAATGTGCAGACAGGCGGCGAACTTTTACCAGCAGATCAGACAGCTCTGGGTATGAGTTTAGAAACCGCTGAACCACGAGGTTGAGCACATGGGCCAAGCATGGAACATGTGTCAGCTGGCCTCGCCTCAAAGCCGCCACCAGGTTCCGGCCATTGTCACACACAACCTTTCCTGGCTTTAGGTTCAGAGGTGTGAGCCAGTGATCTGCATGCTGTTTTAGAGCTGTCCACACCTCTTCTGCATTGTGGGGTTTGTCACCTATGCAGATTAGCTGCAGCACAGCCTGTTGCCGCTTCGCCGAGGCAGTGCTGCAGTGCTTCCAGCTTGGGACTGGTGTGGAGGGTAAAGTACTGATGGGGTGGGTGTCTGTGTGGCCCAATTTTTGGAAAAAAGGGAGACTCCGCTTGGAGTAACCCTTGCTTGCTGTGTTTTTAAAAGAAGCCAAGATGAACAGAGCTGGGATCAGGAAAGACTTTGCTACCTACCCCGGTGTCATCCTGGGGACGGTTAATTATGGCGTATTTTTGATTTTGCTTGATGCAAATCAAAACATCCTGTTTGCAACTAGGGCCCAAGTGCTGCCACTGATGGGGTGGGTGTCTGTGTGGCCCAATTTTTGGAAAAAAGGGAGACTCCGCTTGGAGTAACCCTTGCTTGCTGTGTTTTTAAAATAAGCCAAGATGAACAGAGCTGGGATCAGGAAAGACTTTGCTACCTACCCCGGTGTCATCCTGGGGACGGTTAAGAATAGCGTATTTTTGAATGTGCTTGATGCAAATGTAGCTGTGAAGTGTACAACTGGGGCACAACTGCTGCCACTGAAGGGGTGGGTGTGTGTGGGGCCCAATTTTTGGAAAAAAGGGAGACTCCTCTTGGAGTCACCTTGCGGTGTTTTACATGATTTTAGAATGGCGTGCCATGCCTATATCTGTGTGTCCTCCTCTTTTTCCTTGTCCAGCTGTTTTGTTTTCGCATGAGTATATGTCCTTGTCACTTTCCCATGTGTTTGTGTTGTGTTGTGAGTTGTTTGTCACCTTTTGGACACCTTTGAGGGTGTTTTCTAGGTGTTTTACTGTGTTTGTGATTGCCTGCCATTGTTTCCTATTGGCTCGAGTTCGGTTCGTCGAACGTTCGACGAGCCGAACTCGAACGGGAGCTCCGTTCGGCGAACCGACCTCGAGCCGAACCGGGACCGGTTCGCTCATCTCTACTCCTGGACATACCTACCCCGGTGTCATCCTGGGGACGGTTAAGAATAGCGTATTTTTGAATGTGCTTGATGCAAATGTAGCTGTGAAGTGTACAACTGGGGCACAACTGCTGCCACTGAAGGGGTGGGTGTGTGTGGGGCCCAATTTTTGGAAAAAAGGGAGACTCCGCTTGGAGTAACCCTTGCTTGCTGTGTTTTTAAAAGAAGCCAAGATGAACAGAGCTGGGATCAGGAAAGACTTTGCTACCTACCCCGGTGTCATCCTGGGGACGGTTAATTATGGCGTATTTTTGAATGTGCTTGATGCAAATCAAAACATCCTGTTTGCAACTAGGGCCCAAGTGCTGCCACTGATGGGGTGGGTGTCTGTGTGGCCCAATTTTTGGAAAAAAGGGAGACTCCGCTTGGAGTAACCCTTGCTTGCTGTGTTTTTAAAAGAAGCCAAGATGAACAGAGCTGGGATCAGGAAAGACTTTGCTACCTACCCCGGTGTCATCCTGGGGACGGTTAAGAATAGCGTATTTTTGAATGTGCTTGATGCAAATGTAGCTGTGAAGTGTACAACTGGGGCACAACTGCTGCCACTGAAGGGGTGGGTGTGTGTGGGGCCCAATTTTTGGAAAAAAGGGAGACTCCGCTTGGAGTAACCCTTGCTTGCTGTGTTTTTAAAAGAAGCCAAGATGAACAGAGCTGGGATCAGGAAAGACTTTGCTACCTACCCCGGTGTCATCCTGGGGACGGTTAATTATGGCGTATTTTTTAATGTGCTTGATGCAAATCAAAACATCCTGTTTGCAACTAGGGCCCAAGTGCTGCCACTGATGGGGTGGGTGTCTGTGTGGCCCAATTTTTGGAAAAAAGGGAGACTCCGCTTGGAGTAACCCTTGCTTGCTGTGTTTTTAAAAGAAGCCAAGATGAACAGAGCTGGGATCAGGAAAGACTTTGCTACCTACCCCGGTGTCATCCTGGGGACGGTTAATTATGGCGTATTTTTGAATGTGCTTGATGCAAATCAAAACATCCTGTTTGCAACTAGGGCCCAAGTGCTGCCACTGATGGGGTGGGTGTCTGTGTGGCCCAATTTTTGGAAAAAAGGGAGACTCCGCTTGGAGTAACCCTTGCTTGCTGTGTTTTTAAAAGAAGCCAAGATGAACAGAGCTGGGATCAGGAAAGACTTTGCTACCTACCCCGGTGTCATCCTGGGGACGGTTAAGAATAGCGTATTTTTGAATGTGCTTGATGCAAATGTAGCTGTGAAGTGTACAACTGGGGCACAACTGCTGCCACTGAAGGGGTGGGTGTGTGTGGGGCCCAATTTTTGGAAAAAAGGGAGACTCCGCTTGGAGTAACCCTTGCTTGCTGTGTTTTTAAAAGAAGCCAAGATGAACAGAGCTGGGATCAGGAAAGACTTTGCTACCTACCCCGGTGTCATCCTGGGGACGGTTAATTATGGCGTATTTTTGAATGTGCTTGATGCAAATCAAAACATCCTGTTTGCAACTAGGGCCCAAGTGCTGCCACTGATGGGGTGGGTGTCTGTGTGGCCCAATTTTTGGAAAAAAGGGAGACTCCGCTTGGAGTAACCCTTGCTTGCTGTGTTTTTAAAAGAAGCCAAGATGAACAGAGCTGGGATCAGGAAAGACTTTGCTACCTACCCCGGTGTCATCCTGGGGACGGTTAATTATGGCGTATTTTTGAATGTGCTTGATGCAAATCAAAACATCCTGTTTGCAACTAGGGCCCAAGTGCTGCCACTGATGGGGTGGGTGTCTGTGTGGCCCAATTTTTGGAAAAAAAGGGAGACTCCGCTTGGAGTAACCCTTGCTTGCTGTGTTTTTAAAAGAAGCCAAGATGAACAGAGCTGGGATCAGGAAAGACTTTGCTACCTACCCCGGTGTCATCCTGGGGACGGTTAATTATGGCGAATTTTGGAATGTGCTTGATGCAAATCAAAACATCCTGTTTGCAACTAGGGCCCAAGTGCTGCCACTGATGGGGTGGGTGTCTGTGTGGCCCAATTTTTGGAAAAAAGGGAGACTCCGCTTGGAGTAACCCTTGCTTGCTGTGTTTTTAAAAGAAGCCAAGATGAACAAGTCATGGGTCAGCAAAGACTTTATCTACCTACCCCGGTGTCATCCTGGGGACGGATAAGAATGGCGTATTTTTGAATGTGCTTGATGCAAATCAAAACATCCTGTTTGCAACTAGGGCCCAAGTGCTGCCACTGATGGGGTGGGTGTCTGTGTGGCCCAATTTTTGGAAAAAAGGGAGACTCCGCTTGGAGTAACCCTTGCTTGCTGTGTTTTTAAAAGAAGCCAAGATGAACAGAGCTGGGATCAGGAAAGACTTTGCTACCTACCCCGGTGTCATCCTGGGGACGGTTAATTATGGCGTATTTTTGAATGTGCTTGATGCAAATCAAAACATCCTGTTTGCAACTAGGGCCCAAGTGCTGCCACTGATGGGGTGGGTGTCTGTGTGGCCCAATTTTTGGAAAAAAGGGAGACTCCGCTTGGAGTAACCCTTGCTTGCTGTGTTTTTAAAAGAAGCCAAGATGAACAGAGCTGGGATCAGGAAAGACTTTGCTACCTACCCCGGTGTCATCCTGGGGACGGTTAATTATGGCGTATTTTTGAATGTGCTTGATGCAAATCAAAACATCCTGTTTGCAACTAGGGCCCAAGTGCTGCCACTGATGGGGTGGGTGTCTGTGTGGCCCAATTTTTGGAAAAAGGGGAGACTCCGCTTGGAGTAACCCTTGCTTGCTGTGTTTTTAAAAGAAGCCAAGATGAACAAGTCATGGTCAGCAAAAACTTTATCTACCTACCCCGGTGTCATCCTGGGGACGGATAAGAATGGCGTATTTTTGAATGTGCTTGAAGCCAAGATGAACAGAGCTGGGATCAGGAAAGACTTTGCTACCTACCCCGGTGTCATCCTGGGGACGGTTAAGAATAGCGTATTTTTGAATGTGCTTGATGCAAATGTAGCTGTGAAGTGTACAACTGGGGCACAACTGCTGCCACTGAATGGGTGGGTGTGTGTGGGGCCCAATTTTTGGAAAAAAGGGAGACTCCGCTTGGAGTCACCTTGCGGTGTTTTACATGATTTTAGAATGGCGTGCCATGCCTATATCTGTGTGTCCTCCTCTTTTTCCTTGTCCAGCTGTTTTGTTTTCGCATGAGTATATGTCCTTGTCACTTTCCCATGTGTTTGTGTTGTGTTGTGAGTTGTTTGTCACCTTTTGGACACCTTTGAGGGTGTTTTCTAGGTGTTTTACTGTGTTTGTGATTGCCTGCCATTGTTTCCTATTGGCTCGAGTTCGGTTCGTCGAACGTTCGACGAGCCGAACTCGAACGGGAGCTCCGTTCGGCGAACCGACCTCGAGCCAAACCGGGACCGGTTCGCTCATCTCTACTCCTGGACATAGCATTCGAATTACCAGGTCCCTGAAGGCTGAAATGCGTAGTGGCCGGAAATCATGAACAATTACAATGGGCGTATGTGCTGTAGATCCTGCGTCAGTTGTAGCTTGGAACTTTGTCTTTTCACGGATTTGCCCGTCTCTCATGGTGTTGGGCTATTTTCGGATCAAAATGGTGTGTCCCTCCTTGGCCCGTATCATGGGTTATTTCAGGGGCAAATTTAACACTCTTAGCACTTTTCTCCTTAATTGTGGCCGTTGAATTGTTGGGTCAAGGTCTATCCAACCAGCATATTTGTTGTTTTTCAGACAATTTAGGGCTCGTGCATAGTAATAATAACACAGGTTTCCAAGGGTAAAAATTTTTGAAAGATGTGATTTTTTTCATACTTTTGATCATTGGACTCAGTAAAAATATTGAAAAAATATCATCACGTACAGTTTTTTCACAAACACTGATTCTATAGGTGTTAGGGCCAGGTGGACGGGCAGACCCAGGAGGTGGATCCACTGGGCCGAACACCTTAATGAAGGCAAGGGGTCCGGTAGCCGGAGCACTACGGGTAGCAGGACAGTCCGTGCAAAAGAGTGGAATGGAGAAGTCCCTGGGACCACGGAGTCACTGATGGTAGTCCGGGTGACGGAGCTCAGGTTCGGAGGCCGAGATGTCAGGCAGAGTCCGGAACCGATGGAGCGAGAGGACGGGTCACCACAGGGATCAGAGATGGTACGGACTGACGGGATGGCAGATAGTCAGCGTTCGGGGTTCGGGAATCGGCAGGACCGGATGGCGAGGCAGGAGCGGCTCTAGAAGAGAGATAGGTAAGTATATCACAGAGACACAAGGAGACCTGACTCCTAGCTTAGGAAACACGAAGAACAGGCCCCGCCCACTTGGACATTAAACCCCTTTATACCCTGTACCTGTGTGTTCAATTTCCTGTCAGTGGACGCTGGCCCTTTAAGAGAGGGTCAATGACCGCGCGCGCGCCCTAATGCGCATGCGCGAGGCCCGGGTGCCAGAAGCCAGGGCAGGGAGCGGTGTATAGGAAGCAGGGGAGCCGGCCTGGAGCAGGGCTGCCGACGGGCGCCGGGAGTGGGGACCGGGCCGCCTGGGGACCGCAGGTGGTGGAGGCTGGAGACCGTGGAGCGGGGGATGTCTGCCAGAGGAGCCGGGGAGCGAAGCAGGGAAGCCGGGGAGCGTGGCAGGTGAGCCGGGGGGCAGAGCAGGGGACCCGGAGAGCGTGACAATAGGTTTCCAAAAGGTTAGAATTCTGAAAAGATTCCCTCCATACTTTTCTGAAGATGGTGCTCTAGTGTATTCAAGCGATGTTCCTGTGCTGATGGAAAATGTAACATTAAGTACAATGTGAGCGAGTGGAGACACGTCATTGTTTCATCCAAAAAGTCTGAAAGCTGTGCTACTGCTCAATGGCAGTAAGTATTCTTCAGTGTGTGTAGGGCATGTGTCGCGGGCAGAGGGGCCACGCACGCTACGCTCGGGTTCGGGGACTTCTGCTGCTGCTGCTGCTCGGTGGCTCGAGCGGAGGGCCAGATCCGGGGACTCGAGCAGCGCTCCTCGCCCACGAGTGAAAAGGGGGTGGTTTGTTTGGGGAGATAGTTAGTGACGTCACCCACAGGTCGTGGTGATAATGGGCACCACCACTGCTGGTGACGGGGATCCCGGGAGCGATGGCAGGGAGCAGCTAGGATGTTGGTTCCCCCTCCGTGGGTAGGGGTTGGTGATCCCGGGGCCCGGTGGCGGTACGGGGAGGCTGGATGGCTGGGGTGTACGTACCGAGGGAGCCCGTTTGCCCGCAGGCGCTGGCCCTTGGATCTCTAGCCTATGGCGGTGGCTTTTTATCCTCACGGTGTGGACGGTTGCCTTCTGTCGGGTCTTGGGTGTTAGGGAACCCCTGGGATTCCGGTCACTCTCGGATTTGACCATTGTCGGCGGCTCCTAGCCTGGTCAGGGTCCAATGGCCCTGCCTTTGTGCTTGGTACAGATCCGCTCACCGGTTCAGTTCCCTTCGGGTCACCGCCCGTCCCCGATCCTACGGTTCAGCTGACTTGTACCACCTCCTGCAGACGGCCACCACCGTCTGCCGACCTTGCTGACAGTGCCTGGGCTCCTACCCAGACACTAACAGTTTCTGTCCTCTCACTTTCCACTACAAAACTAAACTAACTGCTTTTTCCCGCCTCCAGGCCTGTGAACTCCTCGGTGGGTGGGGCCAACCGCCTGGCTCCGCCCCACCTGGTGTGGACATCAGACCCTGGAGGAGGCAACAAGGATTTTGTGTGACTGATGTAGACTATCCAGGGGAGGGGGTGTGTGTGATTTTGTGTTTGTGACTACCTGGCTAGTCCAGGGCGTCACACATGCTATGCACTTGGAAGAAAGCTGTGAGAATTTAGACTTTATTCTCAAGAAACTTAACTACAAGGAGCATGGATGGTCAATATGTGGTGGTCTAAAAATGTTCTCATTGCTTCTTGGGCAGCAAGGAGGATATATTAAATACCCATGCTGTTCTGCCTCATGGCAGCCTGCTAATAGTCATTCATTAAAATTTCTGTTACAACCCCTAGAGGTCATTGTTATTCTTTTGAATTGCTGAGTTTCCCTTTAAGCTAAATGTATTCTGGGTAAGGAATGCCTCCCTGAGCTGAGAAGAAGCCTGCAGCCATTTTCTCTTTGGATTTGTCAGGAAAGGACATGCCGACTTACCTCTCTGTACATTCACCCCTGCCTAGTGTAATCCGGTGAGCAAAGCAAATTACATGTGTTAGTGATAGAATCCTAGATGGAAGAGTGTAGTAAATGCATTGTACATTGTACTTCTACACCTTTAGTGTCATCCCTGTCTTGTTTGTCTAGATAAGATTTCTATGTATTGCAGATGCAGTGACCTTTCACCTACATTCTCGTAAGAACTGCATCTCATGTACTGTTATGCTATGTTAACTCTGTATTAACACTGTACTGACTGTAATCATTTTCTTGTTATAGTTTTTACCCGTATAAAACAGTATCTTGGATATACCGTATTCTGTCTTCAACTGCATCTTGGATATTCCTATATTCACTGTATATTCCATGTATACTGCAATCAAGTTCACGTTACCAGCTAATAAATCAAGGCTATTGAACTCCACAGTCTGTTTATTTGAAATGTGAACTAGGGTTTAGCTGTATGCTAGAGATTCACAGCATTACGTAAAAGAAGGCAGAACACATGCTTTTTGTGTGAATTGGAAAGCCAGGTTAGGACTCTTCACTGGAGCAAAAAAAATTGGCCAACAAGAACATCTTTGTAACCGGGACTCAAGAACATTGTTGCATAAAGCTTAGTTGATCCCACCTAAAGTTCTCTTGCCACCACTCCACTGTAAGCTTGGACTGATGAAGCTGTTTGTGAAAGCGCTACTGAAAGAAGGAGAGATGTTTAAGTACCTGTGTACCAAGTTTCAGGGACTGTCAGAATCAAGTCTGAAGGAAGGTGTGATGCCCTGGCAAAACCAGGTAGTTACAGATAGGCCCCCGCACAACACCTTTCCTCACTTAGGAAACACACAGCCGACCTGAAACCCTAGTCACCTAGGACCCTGAAGCCAGGACCGAAAACAGCGGCCTAGCTAATTAAATGATTGAGGGCAGGATTATAGGTCCTATCCCACCTAAAGTCCCTCAAAGAAGACAACAGCCCACTGATAGGGATAAGGCCACCGCCAGGGCCCTTAGATCCCACGGGCCAGCGCCTGCGGGCACGGCTCCTTAGGCCATATCCAGCCGGGAGCGGACTCCTGAGTTCCAGACCAGGCAGTCCACCATACACAAAAACAAGTGCAGAGTAAAGGACAGCGACCACCAGCCTGGGTGGGGGACCTGAATGCAACCGGCCGGGGCGGCAGGCCACCAGCACCTTTGGTTTACCGAAAGACTCGTGTGATTCATTTACTGTGAGTAACCAAACATCCCCCTGCTTGCTCAGGCGCGCCGGCCCTTGCCATCACCATACCCTGCACAAAGACACTGGGCCCCGGGGCAATCATCCCTACACACGGAGGGGTTAACATCCAGCTGCCACTACATCTCTCCCGGGTATCCCATAACGGCAGCGGTGGTGTCCCACCTCACCACACACCGTTGGTGGCGTCACAAACTTAATACGGCCTAGCCCATACATCTACATTCCTCCTTTTATTCGACATGTCCGCGAGACCCCCGGGTCGAGCCACTCTCTTAGAAGGTCTGGATCCGACCAACGGCGGCTGCTGGCACAGGGGCAGCACAAAAGCATTTTTGTGGGTTCGGATATTCAGAAACCCATGAATGAAGGATGACGTGTTTTAAACAATAATGAAAACTGTTGAAAAAAGGGCTTGGGACTCTTTGAAAGAAGCAATAAATACGTTTCTAGGTAACAACAAAGAATCAAAATTTAAGTCCATCGTGGAGAACATGCTGAAACGTTTCAAAGCCTTGGGTTGTCTAATGAATTTGAAGTTACATTTTTTACATTCCTATTTGGACTACTTGTCTGAAAACCTTGGTGCTGGTGGGAAGAACAAGAAGGTTTTCATCGGAATATCAAGGAGATGGAACGACGATACCAAAGTAAATGAAACGTGAACATGATTGCCGGATGCTTCACAGAGAAGATCCACAGGCCTTCTATAAGAGAAAAGGGGGATCTAGAGAAAAGGAAAAAGTGCAAGAATAAATTTCTAATAAAGTTGCAGAATGACTGTACAATAAATAAATGTATTTTATATATAAAATTGTGAATATTTTTGGTTACAATAAGTATTTTTCTTGTTCATGTCACTTGTATGTAACTTCACACATGGATTGTACAAAATCAATATTTGATGGTTAAAAAAAAATATTTATTTTTTTTTTTAAATCAGGACATTAGAAAACATAATAATCAGTCACTGGATTTGAAGTTTCATAAACCAAAATTTTACATAGCTGTGTAATTTGTCGGGCACCCACCGACAATAGAATAGCGCCAGATTTAGGAAGCTGGCTGAGGTCTGCAAAGTCTGTAGCCAGGTGACAAAATTGTCCAACCTGGGTTTCTTCCTTAAGTAGTCTCTGGTATGATGATATGGTATAATCCTGGCAGCCGGAGTCGAAATCCCTAGATTGCGGTTATGATCTCCAATCGGAATTGGAGCCCCTAGATTGAAGCCATGTAGCCAAGTGATCCTCTAGTTGAAGCCAAAGTCCCTAGACCGAGTCCACAAGGCATCCTGGTTCTGATCCCCTAGCCAGCTCCTAAGAGCTTAGACTAGATCATGCAACATCCATCAACAACCTGGTGACTCCAAGAAGTCCCCTTTTATAGCCATAACCTTCCCTTAGGATATACTGTGCCCTTATCAGATTGGTTGTACAAGGTTGCTTCTCTTATTGGATGGATTTCAAGCTGCATGGATAATGTTCATTTAAATGATGTGGATAGAAAGACTGAAGATATCTACATGTAGTCTGAAATCCATCATGAATCAATACTATTTTACACAGTCATAAGCAGCCCATGGGCATTCACCTGCATTCAAACCAATAACAGCTCATAGACCAGACAATCCATCTACCACTGGACCAAAGACAGGAAGTTAAATCCACTGCCTGCGGTAACCAACTTAATCCTATAGGCTACTCACACAACAAACCCAACAGAAAGGAAAAAAACATGGCTTCGATTATCCATCCAATGAAAACGCATAACCATTGTGAGCCATTGGACAATGCAATTGGACACTTGGTGACATGGTGCACGGCCCAATGAATCAAGTCTTTACTTCATATTCACGGTTTAAGCCCTTGAATTCTAATGTGCCCAGAGTACATATCCAGAAAGATTCTCTTTCTTTGAGCTAAACACAAGTCAACAATACATTGTAAGCAGATTCTATTACCAGTCCCACACCATTTTGTGACGCATAATCACACAGTGATCCAATTAACATTCCAAGTCATCGAACATGTCCAAGCCATACGCAGAGGAGGCAATAGAATTAGGAAGCTCAAAGAAAGGGAATCTTTCTGGATATATACTCTGGGCACATTGGAACCCAAAGGCTTAAACCATGAATATGAAGTACAGACTTGATTCATTGGGCCATGCATGGACATAATGGACATAATTCTAATAGGCAGGACAGGTAATAAGGAGCACAAGTTATATGCTAAAATGTGTTGTGTGACAAGACAGACACAGGAAAGGACATGATAACAGGTGTAGGGACCAACAAGGTGAGACAAGGGGTATCAGGATAGGGTCAAGTAGGTATGAATGTAGTAATGGGGCAGGCATAGAGAATTGTATGTGAATGTGAATTACAATAAATCACTAAGGAAAGGAATATGTGAGTGTGTGCCTAATGTAAACTAATATTGTACTGGCAAAATTATAGATGGAAAGGGAGAAGGGGAGGGGGGGAGAGAGGAGGCTGTAATTGACTACAAGGGTATGAGTTATGAGTGATCATAGGGATAGTGTTACATAAGTGGAAATACCTATGGAGGACCGGATGTGTAAGCGCATACCTTATACAAACCTATAGAGTGCTGATGGGTGAGAGTGTGATGTTAGATATAAGACATCCTATAGTGAATAGTGAGCCGTAATCAAGTGCAACAGGGATATTTCACGTGACTATGGGAACCTGGAAGGTAAAGAAAGGGGAGAAAAAACTGTTAGACAAGGTAATCAGACATAATGTAACCAGTTGATCAGACATGATCACCTGGTTTGAGACCCCCTGCCTTACACTATATAGATATCATGTTCATTCCCCATCTATCTTGCTCAGGAGAGCATCTCCCTCCCCCGGCACCAAGAGCAGCTCATACTGAATTGTTACATTGACTAGTAACACTGCACACAGAAATGCACCTTAATATTCCACTGTTAACCCTTTCCTCCCAGCAGTAACACACAACTCCTCACCTTGATATCATGGTGATTTATGGTCAGAATGACTTCAATGCGATCAGTGATTTCTATTCTAGCTCTGCTCACATAGATTTTATATCCACACTCAACTATAGGCCGTTCTTCATATTTTGGGGGCTTTTAGTCAGATATACTAGTTTGTGCCTGTATAGTATTGGTGTAGATGGGAGTGTAGGGCATGGGTTACATGGCACTGTGGTGGAATACTGATGGGAGGTATTGGTGCTGTGTTTGATGCTTCTACTGGGTATTTTCCTACAAATACTGGAACAGCTCACTGCTTAGAATGATCCTTCCCAGCTCTATAATATATTATATATACCCCACAATGCAGGCTCACACACACATTTGTCTCAAGTGTGTTGTAGGGACACAGATACAGTCTTGGTCATGTGACTAAAGGCTACTTTACACACTGCGATATCGGTCCCGATATCGCTAGTGTGGGTACCTGCCCCCATCTGTTGCGCGACACGGGCAAATCGTTGCCCATGCCGCACAACACCGACCAGACCCGTCACACATACTTACCTGCCCGGCGACGTCGCTGTGTCCGGCGAACCGCCTCCTTTCTAAGGGGGCGGTCCGTGCGGCGTCACAGCGACGTCACTGAGCGACGGCCCAATAGCAGCGGAGGGGCGGAGATGAGTGGCCGGAACATCCCGCCCACCTCCTTCCTTCCTCATAGCGGCTGGGAGGCAGGTAAGGAGAGGTTCCTCGTTTCTGCGGTGTCACACGGAGCGATGTGTGCTACCGCAGGAGCGACGAACTACATCGTTACTGCTGCAGTAACGATAATCGAGAATGGAGACCCATGTCACCGATGAGCGATTTTGCACGTTTTTGCAACGATGCAAAATCGCTCATCGGTATCACACGCAGCAACATCGCTAATGCGGCCGGATGTGCGTCACAAATTCCGTGACCCCAACGACTCCGCATTAGCGATGTCGCAGCGTGTAAAGCCCCCTTTAGTGGGAGTGGTGTACAGGGTCTTAGCAGTAAAGAGTATTCCATATTTCTGCCAGATACCCACAGAGATATTGAAATCTGAAAAAAGAGACTTCTGCTCATTGAAGGTAAGAACTACTCACATAGCGTTCAACTCCACAGCAAACGAGTGCTCTAGCACTGGCATCTCAGCAGGGATATTCCCCTACTACACATGTGTGTCTAGGTCACTGTGACAGTTTACAGGACATAACTCAGGGCACCTAGACAGAAGGCAGAGGGACTACTTTCTATTTCTGGTGTAGAGCATATATATATATTTATACTATTACATGGGACACATGTACCTTGTATTACCATTATTCGCTGTATATGAACCCCTTTTCTCCGGGCATTATTTGTCTATAGCATTTTTCACGAACCTGAGGCAACTGAGAACCCTTCAGTGAAGGAATTCCACTAACCCTCACAATACCTACCAGGGGCCTCCCTGCAGTAACTCAGGTAGTTGTACCCATTCTCTTTCCGCATTCTATGTGTTCTTCTTCTTTCTTCTTTTTTTTCTTTTTTCTTCTTTTTATTTCTATCATGTAGTTCAGGGGTTTATAGATATATGTCCTGCATCTCATATTTCCTTTAGTGGTGCTTCTTACCCATTCTCATATCATTTACCCTAGTATTTCATGATCCTGAGGCGACTGAGAACCCTTTAATAAAGGAATCCTTTTTCACCTGAATTGTCAAGTGATACTTACCAGTGACTATCACGTAATGTTACAGGTAGTTCCATTTTCTTCCTCTTCTTTCTCTCCTTTCTTCTTTGTCACACGGTCCATTGTGTTATAGCCCACGTGTCATGATAACACTTGTACCATCTTTTCATTTAGATTCCACCTACAATTATTTACCGATTCCAGTTCTGGAATAGGCTTTCATCATCTACTCACTAGAATTCTCAAGTTCATAAGGTACTGAGACATATACATGTTCACACCATTATAAAGAACAAAGTATAAACATTGAGGTTTTTCTCACACCCATGTTCCTGTGTTCTTTGATATGATATGTGTTCATTTCCTTCACTATATAGGATTGCAAGTTTTCCATTTGTACCTTAATGGCAATGACGCTATACAATTGAACACATATCATCCTGTTATCCATATAGGTGTGTATTTACCTGCTTGACTATTTTTGGTTGTTTGATCCAGAATGTTTCTCCAGATAGGTCATGTGGAAATTTTCTTTCCTCAGTACAAATGTTTTCACTATGGCTTTGGAAAATTTTTTTGTATGTGCATCATGGTCATTTGACCCATTGTACTCTCAAGTAGCAATATATTGTACTGTTATGTTGTACTATGTACTAATTACGTGTTTATATGGTTTTGTAACCCTTTATGATCTTAGATAACTTTATCCTTGATAAAGACCTAAAAACAAGCTCGAAACGTTGGATGAATTATCCTTTTGCACAAATAAAGAATTTTCAGCATTCTAAGAGTTCTTTTCTTACGTTATTGATCACTATAGTGTGCCAGAGCTATTTCTATTGAATTGACTCTTATTTTTTCTGAGCACCTGCTATATACACAGTGAGCCAGACATATTCAATTTTCATTCAGAAGGCAGAGGGAAGCCTTAGCAGCTGAGCCTATATCTTGGCTTGTGAGCATTAGAACAGGCCGGCGATTACAGGGTAACATGAAAAATGTCCAGCTTGCATTATGACTAGAACATGACAATATCCTTTTAAGTACTAACCTATGATGCGTTCCTAAGTAGTTGATGTTATATGTTCTACATTTCATTTTCTGCATACTTTACAAGTAGTAGAATTTGCTTTGATATAGGCAACTAGATTTTCACAATGAAAAGGCAAAGGATAACGCCCGAAAAAGACGCCATACATTATGTCAGTGCCATCACTGACAAACCTGGATTGACCATGAAATACATCAATCCCCTTAAAGGTGAGTTAAAACAAGTTTTAACTAAATTGCCTTAATATTGTCATGCATTAGAATGACTGTCTTAGGTAATGATAAATATTTTCTACAGGAAGAGGAGTGTTTGCTGAAACTGAAATCGAAAAAGGGAGTTTTGTTGCAGAATATCGAGGTGAGCTCACGTATGCACTTACGATGGTAGACAACTACTCGAGATTTATGGTTGTGGTACAAGTCAAAGATCTAATGGCCCATACTGCAGCGAAGGTCTTCCAAGCACACTTATGCAGACCTCATGGCTACTCAGAGAGAGTCCTCACAGATCAAGGCACTGCCTTTGAAGCGGAAATCTTCAAGTGATTTATAGAGGGTTAACAATACGTTGGGATCACCGGATCTAATCTCCCTTTTTATACACCCTAAAATCTTGTTTGCTTTAGAATAAACAATAACATCATAAAGGTATAAGATGACGCCATTATTAGCGTCACCATACCGCTACTCTGCCTTCTAAAACGGTCTCTGCTCAAAACCAAACATGATGCATTGCAGGCGGAGCGCGATGAGTTGCAGCAAGAAACAGTAGTGGGTGTGGGTGATAACACACAGCCCAGCCTCGTCTCATCACAACGTGCAGTGGAGGACTATGACGAGGAGGAGGATGAAGACATGGAGCAAATCTCCGGCCAAATTGAGGATATGACATGCACACCAGTCATATCCTCGGTTCAGCGTGGCTGGCCAGAGGACAGGGTAGATGAGGAGGAGGAGGAGGAGGAGGAGGACAGCATGTTCAGTCAACGTGTTGGTCAGGCTACTGAAGTCCTGGCTGTTAAGAGTCTGGCGCACATGGCTGACTTTATGGTAAGCTGCCTGTCTCGTGACCCTCGCTTTAAGAACATCTTGGCCGACAATCATTACTGGTTGGTAACACTGTTAGACCCACGCTACAAGGAGAACTTTATGTCTCTTATTCCCGAGGCGGAGAGGTCAACCAAAATGCAGCAGTTCCGGAAGGCCATAGTCACGGAAGTAGGCAAAGCATTCCCCTCACAAAACGCTAGCGGCATAGGTCAGGAATCAGTGGACAACCAAGGCGTACAGCCGAGAGAGGCACAAGTCCAATCCGCCAGAGGTAGGGGAACAGTCTTTAAGATGTGGGACAGTTTTCTCAGCCCCTCACGTACCACAGCCCCTGAGGTGCGGGGTAGTGCCACAAGAAATCCTAAGTTTGCCCAGATGCTCAAGGAGTACCTTGCAGATCGAACAACTGTACTCCGACATTCCTCTGTGCCTTACAATTATTGGGTATCCAAGGTGGACACGTGGCATGAATTGGCTCTCTACGCCTTGGAAGTCCTGGCCTGCCCTGCCGCTAGCGTTTTGTCAGAGCGTGTTTTTAGTGCCGCAGGTGGAATCATTACAGATAAACGCACCCGCCTGTCAACTGAAAATGCTGACAGGCTGACTCTGATCAAGATGAACAAGGGTTGGATTGGGCCAGACTTCACCACACCACCAGCAAATGAGAGCGGAATTTAAAGTTTGTAACGGGAATTTGCCATGTACCTCCAGTCACCCATGGGTACACACTTCTGGACTTTGGATAATCGCTGGACTGCTCCTCCTTCTCCTCATGCGCCACCATGATGACCGTTACAAGAGTTAGGCCTTTGTTTCAGGTATACCCCCAGTGGTAAATTTTTTCGCCCATTCTTTGCAGAATGGACATTACAACGACAGGAGACCCGCTCCTTTGCAATGGGAACAATGTTTTGAGGCCCTCATGCACGTCTCTATGCAGGGACAACGTGGAGCCTCCCAATTTTTGGCTGCCCTGCCAAAGGGCTATACTATAATACACCCACTAATAAAGGAATCCTTTTTCACTTGAATTGTCAAGTGATACTTACCAGTGACTATCACGTAATGTTACAGGTAGTTGCATTTTCTTCCTCTTCTTTCTCTCCTTTCTTCTTTGTCACACGGTCCATTGTGTTATAGCCCACGTGTCATGATAACACTTGTACCATCTTTTCATTTAGATTCCACCTACAATTATTTACTGATTCCAGTTCTGAAATAGGCTTTCATGATCTACTCACTAGAATTCTCAAGTGCATAAGGTACTGAGACATATACATGTTCACACCATTATAAAGAACAAAGTATAAACATTGAAGTTTTTCTCACACCCATGTTCCTGTGTTCTTTGATATGATATGTGTTCATTTCCTTCACTATATAGGATTGCAAGTTTTCCATTTGTACCTTAATGGCAATGACGCTATACAATTGAACACATATCATCCTGTTATCCATATAGGTGTGTATTTACCTGCTTGACTATTTTTGGTTGTTTGATCCAGAATGTTTCTCCAGATAGGTCATGTGGAAATTTTCTTTCCTCAGTACAAATGTTTTCACTATGGCTTTGGAAAAAATTTTTGTATGTGCATCATGGTCATTTGACCCATTGTACTCTCAAGTAGCAATATATTGTACTGTTATGTTGTACTATGTACTAATTACGTGTTTATATGGTTTTGTAACCCTTTATGATCTTAGATAACTTTATCCTTGATAAAGACCTAAAAACAAGGTCGAAACGTTGGATGAATTATCCTTTTGCACAAATAAAGAATTTTCAGCATTCCAAGAGTTCTTTTCTTACGTTATTGATCACTATAGTGTGCCAGAGCTATTTTTATTGAATTGACTCTTATTTTTTCTGAGCACCTGCTATATACACAGTGACCCAGACATATTCAAGTTTCATTCAGAAGGCAGAGGGAAGCCTTAGCAGCTGAGCCTATATCTTAGCTTGTGAGCATTAGAACAGGCCGGCGATTACAGGGTAACATGAAAAATGTCCAGCTTGCATTATGACTAGAACATGACAATATCCTTTTAAGTACTAACCTATGATGCGTTCCTAAGCAGTTGATGTTATATGTTCTACATTTCATTTTCTGCATACTTTACAAGTAGTAGAATTTGCTTTGATATAGGCAACTGGATTTTCACAATGAAAAGGCAAAGGATAACGCCCGAAAAAGACGCCATACATTATGTCAGTGCCATTACTGACAAACCTGGATTGACCATGAAATACATCAATCCCCTTAAAGGTGAGTTAAAACAAGTTTTAACTAAATTGCCTTAATATTGTCATGCATTAGAATGACTGTCTTAGGTAATGATAAATATTTTCTACAGGAAGAGGAGTGTTTGCTGAAACTGAAATCGAAAAAGGGAGTTTTGTTGCAGAATATCGAGGCGAGCTCACGTATGCACTTACGATGGTAGACAACTACTCGAGATTTATGGTTGTGGTACAAGTCAAAGATCTAATGGCCCATACTGCAGCGAAGGTCTTGCAAGCACACTTATGCAGACCTCATGGCTACTCAGAGAGAGTCCTCACAGATCAAGGCACAGCCTTTGAAGCGGAAATCTTCAAGGACTTCTGCAGCTTTTACCGATGCAGGAAGATGCGCACTACACCCTACCATGCTCAAACCAATGGTTATCAACCTGCTCAGGACTTTACCCCATATTCCAGATGTGGCCTTACAAGTGATTTATAGAGGGGTAACAATACGTTGGGATCACCGGATCTAATCTCCCTTTTTATACACCCTAAAATCTTGTTTGCTTTAGAATAAACAATAACATCATAAAGGTATAGCAGTACCGTTTCAAAGTTTCGGTGTCCCAAGCAGCATTCCATCAGCCTCTGGAAGGTTCCTGGCAAATTGCACAGCTCGAAGGGCATGCTTTTGAACTCGCAGAGACCCATCGGGGTGGCAAAGGCGGTCTTCTCCCGGTCTGCCTCAGCAACGGACACTTGCCAATAGCGACTAGTGAGATCAAGGGTAGAAAAATAATTTGCAGTTCTCAATGCAGCTAGCTATTCCTCTATACAGGGGAGTGGTGCTGTCCTTCTTCTTTAACAGGACCAACGGAGCTGCCCAGAGGCTACAACTGTCACGGATAACCCCAGCCTCCTTCATGTTGCTCAACATGTCCTTGGTACACTGGTAATGTGCAGGTAGTTTTGGCTTATATCTCTCTTTGATGGGTGGGTGTGCACTTGTGGGGATGTAGTGTTTGACCCCTTTTATTCTTCAAAAGTCTAGCGGATGTTTGCTGAAGACTTGCTCGTATTCTTGCACTAGCCTGTAGACCCCCTTCTTGTGATGTGAAGGTGTGGAGTCAGTGCCTACGTGTAATTCCTTACACCACTCCTATGGCTGACTTGGTGAGCTGTCACTGAATGGGTGGGCTGAAGCAATGGTGGATGCTGCTGTTTGGATAGCATGTGTATCTACTGAGAACAGCTTATCAATGGTGGCAAATCGGAGCAGCTTAATCTCTTGCTCTCCGCAGTTCAACACTCTCATGGGCACTCTTCCCTTCCATATTAATGAATAAAACTATGATGTAAATGTAAATAGCATATAGATACCCCACAAATGCAGATAAAAGTAGGTTATGGGAAAAGGGGGAAGAGAGAAACAGGAAAATAGTGGAATAAAGTATACCTTCCAGGTGGGAGAGGAAATGGCAGCACAGCCAATGGAGGTGAAGCAAGGGGAGCCTGCAACTAAAGAGTTGAGAGCGTTATCACATGGTGACTGAGCCTGATTGTAACGGGAGCATAGAGGTGCCGATCCTGTCTTACCTGCGTTGGTGTAGAAGTGGGTGTCCTGTGGTGGAGTCAGCTATGTGCAGTGGTGGCCGTGGGTTCTTTTATGTGCGACCGTAGTAATAGCTGCGCCCACTTCCTGTATGGGAGTGGAATGCAGTGAGGGTAATGGAACGCACGCCTGCGCATTTGTGTTTAACGTCGCGCATGTGCAGAACGGAGAAAAGGCTGCGCTCACTTCCTAATGAAAGGGAGTGAGACGCATCTGGGAAGGGAAGGGAAAAGATTAGGGTTTGGGGATGATGAAAGGGCTTTCTACGGGCAAGGATGGCAAAGGGTGGCAGTGACGGAAAGTCAGGCAGCCTGTCCTGTCCTGTCCTGTCCGTCCGTCTTTTTGTATCATGAATTGGAAAGACTGCAAGGGGGAGGGGAGGTGCTTGTGTCCAAAAGGAGGAGTTATTCAGATTCATTGCAGTGGGCGGCGGCTGCAAAAAGCACCATTCTTCTTGTTTTTGCTCTGCAAAACAGCCTTTTCAAGGGTTGGCTTGGGTGACAAAATGTCTTCTGTAGGCGTGGGTTTGTCTCCCTCTCCCTAAGATGTGTCCGGTATAGGCCAGGGTGCCACTCAAGGCCGTAACCAATTCGGGTTATAGCTTCTCGGCCTTTTGGCTAAGATCAAGTGTAGTTTCGGAGGACGCTACCTTGGTCGGTACTGGAAGGTGCCTGGGATTGCACGTCTGCCGGCCTTGAGGAAGTGTGTGCGCCTTCTGGTGACACATAGCCCTCTTGTGCCTGGACGGTTCCCAGGCAACGGGAGGCGATCACCTTTGTTATTTTGAAGTCCTACTGATAAACAGAAAAAAAAAAAAAAATTAAATCTGTTCTTATCAGTTTAATATCTGATACGTCCCCTCTCTGGGGACCATATATTAAATGGATTTTTAGAACAAGGAGATGGAAAAAATCTTGCTCTGTCCACTCCACGCATTGACCTGGTATTGCAGTACCTCCAGGACCGGTGCACCCCTTCTTAACCCAGTTTCCAAAAGCAGAACTCAATTCACCTGATTCAAATGAGCCCCATTAGTGAATTGAAAGAAAGCAAAAACTTTATATGCACCTCAATTTGGCCAATTCACTTTTCACACTTTCACCCTTTTTTTTATCTTTCACACCTTTTACTTGCTTTATTGATGCAAAAAGCTGTGCCAAATAGCAAACTCATCTCCACTCAACTTGACCAACTCTGCTATGTCCCGTGCAGTATCTTATTCTCAGTCTTATCTAGATCATTTGCAATTGAATAGAATAGATCCCTTTTGGCTGCTTATGACTGTGTAAAATATGTAGTTTTACTGGGCTGGGATGAGAGAATCCATTGAAGCATGGTGTAGGGATTGTGGTTCCTGTGTGCTAAGAAGAGAGGCTGGCACCAGCCAGAAAGCCCCATTGCAGCCAATAATCACTTAATAACTTTTTCAACTTGTCATCATATGGGAGGCCTTCCATTCCTTGTAGTAGTCTAGTTGCCCACCTTTGAACTGACTCTAACTTCTGAATGTCCTTTTTAAAATGTGGAGCCCAAAACTGGTTCCCATATTCCAGATGTAGCCTTACAAGTGATTTATAGAGGTGTAACAATACGTTGGGATCACGGGATCTAATCTCCCTTTTTATACACCCTAAAATCTTGTCCCAAGCAGCATTCCATCAGCCTCTGGAAGGTTCCTGGCGCATTGCACAGCTCGAAGGGCATGCTTTTGAACTCGCAGAGACCCATAGGGGTGGCGAAGGCGGTCTTCTCCCGGTCTGCCTCAGCAACGGACACTTGCCAATAGTGACTAGTGAGATCAAGGGTAGAAAAATAATTTGCAGTTCTCAATGCAGCTAGCAATTCCTCAATACGGGGAGTGGTGCCGTCCTTCTTTTTTAACAGGATCAACAGAGCTGCCCAAAGGCTACAACTGTCACGGATAACCCCAGCCGCCTTCATGTTGCTCAACATGTCCTTGGTACACTGGCAATGTGAAGGTGGTATTGGCTTATAGCTCTCTTTGATGGGTGGGTGTGCACCTGTGGGGATGTGGTGTTGGACCCCTTTTATTCCCCCAAAATCTAGCGGGCTTCCCACCGGTAACCCGCTCCCCAGCTTGGATGGATGCTGAGGGAGCCCCTTTTGCCCGCAGGCTCTGGCCCTGGGAACTGTAGCCTTGGCGGTGACTGTGCTTCCCTCTACGGTGTGAGCTGTTGCCTTCAATCGGGTCTTGACTGCTGGGAAACCCTGGAGGTTCCTGTCGCTAACGGATTTGACCGGTTTTACGGCGACTCCTAGCCTGGTCGGGGTCCGTAGGCCCTGCCGGATGGTGCTGGCTTCTCTTCACTCCCCGATCTGGTACCGGCGGGCCACCGCCCATCCCCGGTCCGTACGGTTCACTCCAATCAGCCTCTCCTGCAGAAGGTCACCACCGTCTGCCAACCTTGCTGAGTGCCCGGGCCACACACCCGGACACGGTCAGTCTCCTCTCCTCTTCACTTCTCTAACTCCAAAACTGATCTCTAATCTGACTCCTTTTCCCGCCTCCAGGACTGTGAACTCCTCGGTGGGTGGGATCAACCGCCTGGCCCACCCCCTGGTGTGGACATCAGCCCCTGGAGGAAGGCAACTAGGATTTGTGTTTAGCTTCGGTGTGCCTAGCCGGAGTGTAGAGTGTGTTGGTGTAGTACCTGTGACGACCTGGCTTGTCCAGGGCGCCACATTCCCCTATAGTAAAATGCAGACCGTCCGCGGGCTGCCCGTCCATCACCGGTTTTATTTTCACAACTGAAAAAGAATAAAACGGTAAAACATGTAAAAGCATCATAAACATTTTACAACGGTACAGCTTCCGCTCTTCTCCCACCCAAACAACCTGGCCCTGATGCTGCCCCTAAGAAGCGGGCAGCACCCCTTGACCCCAGTCCAGCACCAAGTTGCCCGAGCGGGTTCTGTCTCTTTCAGGGGGCCCACGTCCAAGGGGACCCATGAACCCCCGGAGGATCGCCACCGGTTACGGTAGTGGCGGGCCTAGGCCATCCCTTTCCTCCAGGCCCATCCTCCCAAATCAGCCTCTCCGGAGGCGGTAACGGTGTCAAGCCAACAAACATTTTTATTTACATTGCACTAAGTTTGTGGTTGCCCTGCAAGTTCTCGGGCTTGTCCGTAAGCAGTTCCTTACGCAATGGTTGCACAGTCCCTACGGGGACAACAGTTGCCGGCAACGGCCGGTTTAATCACGGTTCAATCAGGTAAACTTCTTTGGTTGATCATCTTTACTTATCATTTAAAACTTTCAAACTGGTACACTCAACACATAAAGCCCCCCCTTTTAAAGAGTAGTTTCCCTGTACCTAAGTGGGGGTCTACCTAGGTTGGGGCGAGTGGACCTTCGGGGTCCGGTGTCAGTGGTGACAGGCAGTGGGGCAGAGGGAACAGTCAGTTCCTCCTCCCTGCTATCATGTGGGGCAGGCGGAGGCGTAGGGGAGCTGGGTACAGGTACCTCCCTGGGCACTGGCTCGCGGTTAACCGTTTCCATCATTTCTTCATCCACGGGTTGTGGGAACAGTATCACTGGAAGGATCACCGCACCGTTCTGTGTAGGCCAGTCTGCTGGAAAATCACCCATCATGGTGTGGATTACCTCTTTTTCCTTCTCCACTGGACTGGGAACTGGAGCCTCATCCGCTACTCTCAATGCTGGTGGGCACTTCTTCAGGTGGTCTCGGGAAACCGTGGCCAAAGTCCCCCCCTGGTCACGGCTGATCTGGTAGGCCTTCCCATTCTCCCATCCTGTGGGCTGGACTACATACGGGTTTTTTTCCCATTGATCATCCAGCTTGTGGGCCCTTCTTTTCCGCTTCAGCACTACATCCCCAGGTTGGAAGGAACCGGCAGGCGCCTTCTTGTTGAAGCACTGCTCCTGTTGTCCCCGACTCCGGCACAAGTTCTTTTCAACATACTCCTGGACCTGTCGGTACTGTGTCCTCCGCCGAGTGTCCCATTCAGCTGTCGACAGGAGTGCTTCTGAAGCTTCCAAGCCCATTTCCAGATCCACTGGTAGCCGGCCGGGACGAGCTCTCATCAGGTATGCTGGAGTGCATTTCGTAGAGCTGGAAGGGATGTTGTTGTACATATCGACCAGGTCAGGTAGCTTCTCCAGCCACAGGTTCCGCTCTTCCAGTGGTAACGTCTTGAGGAGGCCCAGGACCAAGTGGTTCATCTTTTCACAAATGCCATTGGTTTGGGCGTGGTAAGGCGTGGTCCGGATTTTCTTGCAGCCGTACAACTGGCAGAATTCCTGGAATACCTCTGCTTCAAAGGCCGGACCCTGGTCGGTAAGCACCCTCTCCGGGTACCAATGCGGTCAACAGAAATAAGCCTGGAAAGCCTTAGCAGCGGTGCGGCCGGTTAAGTCCTTAACTGGGACAACCACCAGGAACCTCGAGTAGTGGTCTACGATGGTCAGAGCGTAGGTGTACCCACTTCGGCTGGGGGTGAGCTTTACATGGTCAAGGGCAACCAGCTCCAGCGGTTGGTGTGTAATGATCGGGTGTAGGGGTGCCTTCTGGCTGGCCTCGTCCTTCCTTCTCAATGCGCAAGGGCCACATTCTCGGCACCAGGCCTCCACAGATTCCCGCATTCCACTCCAATAGAACCGCTCTCTTAACAACATCTCTAGCTTCTTCCACCCGAAGTGCACTGCACCATCATGGTATGCTTGCAGGACGGTGGGCACGTTAGCCTGGGGAATCACCAGCTGGCGGATCTTCTCGTGAGTCTTTGGATTAATCAGCTCGCGATACAACTTCCCCTGGTGTAGGTATAGCCGGGTCCGTTCTTGCCACAGACGTTGGGCTTCGGCAGGGGCAGCAGGGTCTATCCCAGCAGAACCCTGTTCCACTAGAGTCTTGACCAGGCGGACAGCAGGTGCCTGGTCCTGAGCTTCCTGCCAGTCCTGTCGGGGCAGCGGATCCAGGTTCACCCGTTGTTGGTAGACGTGCACCTTCTCAGTGAATGGCCGGTGAAATGCAGGCAACTCGATCTCTTCGAGGTCATCATCCTCTGGCCCCTCTTCCGACAGGTGGGGCATCCGGGAGAGTGCATTGGCATTGACGTTGGTACGGCCGGCCCGGTACTTGATGGTGAAATCGTAGTTGGCTAACCTGGTCACCCACCGCTGCTCCAACGCGCCCAGCTTGGCCGTATCTAGATGGGTCAGCAGGTTATTGTCTGTGTACGCGGTGAACTTGGCTGCTGCCAGGTAATGGCGGAACCGCTCGGTGATAGCCCACACCAGTGCCAAGAGCTCAAGCTTGAAGGAGATGTAGTTCTCAGGGTTCCTCTCAGTCGGTCGGAGTTTTCGGCTAGCATAAGCTATTACCTTTTCCCTTCTGTCTTAGACCTGGGATAGAACAGCCCCCAAGCCCACATTGCTGGCGTCGGTGTAGAGGATGAATGGGCGGCTGTAGTCAGGGTACGCTAGGATTTCCTCTCCGGTCAGGGCTGTTCTCAGCTGGCGGAAGGATTCCTCATGCTTTTCTTCCCACACCAATGGGGCTACTAGGGATCTACCACCCTTGGTCTGTCCTACGAGGAGGTCTTGCATGGGGGCAGCCATCTTTGTGTACCCCTTAATGAAGCGACGGTAATATCCCACCAGGCCCAGAAACTGCCTCACTTCCCTCACTGTGGTCGGTCTCGGCCAGTCTTGGATGGCGGTGATCTTCTCGGGGTTGGGGGCGACACCTTCCGCACCAACCACATGTCCTAGGTACTGCACTCTGGGTTTCAGCAGATGACACTTTGAGGGCTTCAACTTCATCCCATACTTGGCAAGGGACGCGAACACCTCGGCTAGGTGCTCCAGGTGGGCTTCATACGTCTGTGAGTACACAATCACATCATCCAAGTACAGCAAAACGGTCCCATAGGCAGTCTTCTCTCGGTCTTCCGGTGCCACGGCCACCTGCCAGTACCCGCTGGTGAGGTCAAGGGTGGAGAAGTAGTTAGCGGTTCTCAGCGAGGCCAGGGACTCTTTGATGCGGGGCAGAGGGTAAGCATCCTTATGCGTTATCTGGTTAATCTTCCGGTAATCCACACACATCCGCATGGTGCCATCCTTCTTCTTAACCAGCACCAACGGAGCGGCCCAGGGACTACAGCTGTCCCTAATAACCCCTGCCTCCTTCATGTTCCTCAATATGTCTTTGGCGCATTGGTAGTGCGCAGGGGGAATAGGCCTGTATCTCTCTTTAATAGGGGAGTGTGTACCGGTAGGGATGTGGTGTTGAACCCCTTTAATCTGCCCAAAATCTAGAGGGTGCTTGCTAAAAACCCGCTCATACTCCTGTACCACCCGGTATACCCCTTCCTTGTGGTGTATGGGGGTATCATCAGTGCCGACATGTAGCTCTCGATACCACTCGCCTAACTCCCCCAGGGATGAGTGGGAACCGGCAGCAGGCGGTGTGACCGGGGGAACGGCTTCATGGATCGTGTGGGGATCTAGAGTGAGCAATTTGGCAAGGGTAGCGTACCGGGTGGTGCATGAATGCACACATATTGGTTTTATAATCTTATTGTATTACTTTATATTCTTATTTCACTTGTGCATATCTCCACCATAATCCTGGCTAAGAAATATAGCTTTTTTTGGGGTACACAGGTAGTAAGGTCTTCTTTCTATTTCTTTAGGGGTGATATAGCCTGGTGGAACTCTAGACCTCTAACATTATATATGCACCCTTTTTCTTTATGGTTCTTGGACACCTTATAACATTCTTCCATACATATATATCTTTCTCATAAATTATAAATAATTAGGCATTTTTATATATTTTATTTACATTTTCATAAATAACTTTTTACAAAGCATGGGGGACATTCTCACATACATATAATTTTCATGTACGCATTCTGAAAATTTACGCATAAACCGTACACACTCCTTTTTGTAACAATTTCTATAACTCATTCGCTGAACTCTCATCCCGGATATTCATTCTTACACCGAATTTCCTGTTATAACACAACATTCATGATTTTTATTCAATTTATTTTTATTTTTTAGGTTTATTAGTAGTGATGAGCGAGTACTAAAAAGCTCGGGTGCTCGAAGCTCGGGCCGAGCCTCCCAAGATACTCGTGTACTCGGCCCGAGCACCGAGCCCAATGTTATCCTATGGGAGACCCGAGTATTTTTGTGAAATGACCACCGGCAGCATGTAGAAACCCTAAAAATGGCACAAAAGTCTCCAAAGAGTGCTCAAATGACATGGCAACAGCATGGGGAAGACCCCTTGAAGCATTTATCACTCAAAAGTCACAGCTTTGAATAATTTTGTCCGCGTTTTACGCCATTTTTACGGACTCACCAGAAAACCTTCCAAAATGACACCAAAATGATTTTTCATAGCGGAAATGTTAAGGGCACATACCCAATAGTGAGATAGAGCTAATGTATGTTACTTTTTGAGATCAATACATGAAAGATTTTACGTAAAACATTGTGTGGCACTCCGATGTCCCTGAGAAGAGACGTACATAAAGGCCTCTGAGTCTAATGTGCCCATTTTGAGGAACTGAGTCTTTGTAGTATTTTCCTTTGCCAGGGCAGTCCAAAATTGTGAGGTTCACCAATGCCCCTGCATACAGACGTGCATGATGGCCTGTAAACCTGAAGTGCCCATTGTAAGGAAGTGGGTCTATTGTAGTATAGCCCTTAGGCAGGGCAGCCAAAAATTGGGAGGCTCCACGTTGTCCCTGGATAGAGACGTGCATGAGGGCCTCAAAACATTAAGTGTCCAGTGTCAGGAAGTGGGTGTATTATAGTATAGCCCTTAGGCAGGGCAGCCAAAAATTGGGAGGCTCCACGTTGTCCCTGGATAGAGACGTGCATGAGGGCCTGTAAACCTGAAGTGCCCATTGGAAGGAAGTGGGTCTTTTGTAGTATAGCCCTTTGGCAGGGCAGCCAAAAATTGGGAGGCTCCACGTTGTCCCTGGATAGAGACGTGCATGAGGGCCTGTAAACCTGAAGTGCCCATTGGAAGGAAGTGGGTCTTTTGTAGTATAGCCCTTTGGCAGGGCAGCCAAAAATTGGGAGGCTCCACGTTGTCCCTGGATAGAGACATGCATGAGGGCCTCAAAACATTAAGTGTCCATTGTCAGGAAGTGGGTGTATTATAGTATAGCCCTTAGGCAGGGCAGCCAAAAATTGGGAGGCTCCACGTTGTCCCTGGATAGAGACGTGCATGAGGGCCTGTAAACCTGAAGTGCCCATTGGAAGGAAGTGGGTCTTTTGTAGTATAGCCCTTTGGCAGGGCAGCCAAAAATTGGGAGGCTCCACGTTGTCCCTGGATAGAGACGTGCATGAGGGCCTCAAAACATTAAGTGTCCATTGTCAGGAAGTGGGTGTATTATAGTATAGCCCTTTGGCAGGGCAGCCAAAAATTGGGAGGCTCCACGTTGTCCCTGGATAGAGACGTGCATGAGGGCCTCAAAACATTAAGTGTCCATTGTCAGGAAGTGGGTGTATTATAATATAGCCCTTAGGCAGGGCAGCCAAAAATTGGGAGGCTCCACGTTGTCCCTGGATAGAGACGTGCATGAGGGCCTCAAAACATTAAGTGTCCATTGTCAGGAAGTGGGTCTTTTGTAGTATAGCCCTTTGGCAGGGCAGCCAAAAATTGGGAGGCTCCACGTTGTCCCTGGATAGAGACGTGCATGAGGGCCTCAAAACATTAAGTGTCCATTGTCAGGAAGTGGGTGTATTATAGTATAGCCCTTAGGCAGGGGAGCCAAAAATTGGGAGGCTGCACGTTGTCCCTGGATAGAGACGTGCATGAGGGCCTCAAAACATTAAGTGTCCATTGTCAGGAAGTGGGTCTTTTGTAGTATAGCCCTTTGGCAGGGCAGCCAAAAATTGGGAGGCTCCACGTTGTCCCTGGATAGAGACGTGCATGAGGGCCTCAAAACATTAAGTGTCCATTGTCAGGAAGTGGGTGTATTATAGTATAGCCCTTTGGCAGGGCAGCCAAAAATTGGGAGGCTCCACGTTGTCCCTGCATAGAGACGTGCATGAGGGCCTCAAAACATTGTTCCCATTGCAAAGGAGCGGGTCTCCTGTCGTTGTAATGTCCATTCTGCAAAGAATGGGCGAAAAAATTTACCACTGGGGGTATACCTGAAACAAAGGCCTAACTCTTGTAACGGTCATCATGGTGGCGCATGAGGAGAAGGAGGAGCAGTCCAGCGATTATCCAAAGTCCAGAAGTGTGTACCCATGGGTGACTGGAGGTACATGGCAAATTCCCGTTACAAACTTTAAATTCCGCTCTCATTTGCTGGTGGTGTGGTGAAGTCTGGCCCAATCCAAGCCTTGTTCATCTTGATCAGAGTCAGCCTGTCAGCATTTTCAGTTGACAGGCGGGTGCGTTTATCTGTAATGATTCCACCTGCGGCACTAAAAACACGCTCTGACAAAACGCTAGCGGCAGGGCAGGCCAGGACTTCCAAGGCGTAGAGAGCCAATTCATGCCACGTGTCCACCTTGGATACCCAATAATTGTAAGGCACAGAGGAATGTCGGAGTACAGTTGTTCGATCTGCAAGGTACTCCTTGAGCATCTGGGCAAACTTAGGATTTCTTGTGGCACTACCCCGCACCTCAGGGGCTGTGGTACGTGAGGGGCTGAGAAAACTGTCCCACATCTTAAAGACTGTTCCCCTACCTCTGGCGGATTGGACTTGTGCCTCTCTCGGCTGTACGCCTTGGTTGTCCACTGATTCCTGACCTATGCCGCTAGCGTTTTGTGAGGGGAATGCTTTGCCTACTTCCGTGACTATGGCCTTCCGGAACTGCTGCATTTTGGTTGACCTCTCCGCCTCGGGAATAAGAGACATAAAGTTCTCCTTGTAGCGTGGGTCTAACAGTGTTACCAACCAGTAATGATTGTCGGCCAAGATGTTCTTAACGCGAGGGTCACGAGACAGGCAGCTTACCATAAAGTCAGCCATGTGCGCCAGACTCTTAACAGCCAGGACTTCAGTAGCCTGACCAACACGTTGACTGAACATGCTGTCCTCCTCCTCCTCCTCCTCCTCCTCATCTACCCTGTCCTCTGGCCAGCCACGCTGAACCGAGGATATGACTGGTGTGCATGTCATATCCTCAATTTGGCCGGAGATTTGCTCCATGTCTTCATCCTCCTCCTCGTCATAGTCCTCCACTGCACGTTGTGATGAGACGAGGCTGGGCTGTGTGTTATCACCCACACCCACTACTGTTTCTTGCTGCAACTCATCGCGCTCCGCCTGCAATGCATCATGTTTGGTTTTGAGCAGAGACCGTTTTAGAAGGCAGAGTAGCGGTATGGTGACGCTAATAATGGCGTCATCACCACTCACCATCTTGGTGGAGTCCTCAAAGTTTTGGAGGATGGTACATAGGTCGGACATCCATCTCCACTCCTCAGGTGTTATGTGTGGAGTTTGACCCATTTCCCGACGGCTTAGGTGATGCAGGTACTCAACAACTGCCCTCTTCTGCTCACATATCCTGACCAACATGTGCAGAGTTGAATTCCAACGCGTGGGGACATCACACACCAGTCTGTGAGCCGGAAGATGCAAACTGCGCTGAAAGCCGGCAAGGCCGGCTGAATCAGTAGGTGACTTTCGAAAATGTGCAGACAGGCGGCGAATTTTTACCAGCAGATCAGACAGCTCTGGGTATGACTTTAGAAACCGCTGAACCACGAGGTTGAGCACATGGGCCACGCATGGAACATGTGTCAGCTGGCCTCGCCTCAAAGCCGCCACCAGGTTCCGGCCATTGTCACACACGACCTTTCCTGGCTTTAGGTTCAGAGGTGTGAGCCAGTGATCTGCCTGCTGTTTCAGAGCTGTCCACAGCTCTTCTGCATTGTGGGGTTTGTCACCTATGCAGATTAGCTTCAGCACAGCCTGTTGCCGCTTCGCCGAGGCAGTGCTGCAGTGCTTCCAGCTTGGGACTGGTGTGGAGGGTACAGTGGATGAGGATGCGCAGGAGGAGGAGGAGGCTGAAGAGCATGACATTCCGGAGCTGTAGAGTGTGGGTGAAACACTGACTGAGGTAGGGCCTGCAAACCTTGGTGTGGGAAGGACGTGTTCCGTCCCTCGCTCAGACTGGGTCCCAGCTTCCACAATATTAACCCAGTGTGCCGTCAACGAGATGTAGCGGCCTTGCCCACAAGCACTTGTCCACGTGTCTGTGGTTAGGTGGACTTTGGGTGAAACAGCGTTGTTCAGGGCACGTGTGATATTTTGTGACACGTGGTTATGCAACGCGGGGACGGCACACCGGGAGAAATAGTGGCGGCTGGGGACCGAGTAACGTGGGACAGCTGCCGCCATCAGGTCGCGGAATGCTTCTGTCTCCACCAGCCTAAAAGGCAACATTTCCAGCGCAAGCAGTCGCGAAATGTTAGCATTTAGAACTGTGGCATGTGGGGTGTTGGCAGTGTATTTGCGCCTGCGTTCAAAGGTTTGCTGAATGGATAACTGAACGCTGCGCTGGGACAAGGACGTGCTTGATGATGGTGTTATTTCTGAGTAGGCAACTGCAGGTGCAGGACCGGAGGAGGCTTGTTCGCAGGCAGCATGGACAGGGGATTGGCTCGCATGCACAACCAGCGAAGACGTAGCAGTGACATTAGCAAGCACTGCTCCTCGACTCTGTTGTACTTCCCACAAAGTCGGGTGCTTGGCTGACATGTGCCTGATCATGCTGGTGGTGGTCAGGCTGCTAGTTTTGGTACCCCTGCTGATGCTGGCACGGCAGGTGTTGCAAATGGCCTTTTTAGAATCATCTGGATCCAACTTAAAAAACTGCCAGACTCGGGAAGACCTAACATTTGTACAGGCACCTTGTGTCGTGTTGTTGTTCCGGGGAACGGTTGCCTTACTTCTGCCTGGAGCCACCACCCTGCTTCTTACTGCCTGTTGGGATGCTACGCCTCCCTCCCCCTGTGCACTGCTGTCCTCGCTCTGCATATCCTCCTGCCAGGTTGGGTCAGTTACTGGATCATCCACCACATCGTCTTCCTCTTCCGCACCCTGCTCCTCCTCCTGACTTCCTGACAATTGTGTCTCATCATCGTCCACCCCTTGTTGAGACACGTTGCCAACTTCGTGAGAACGTGGCTGCTCAAATATTTGGCCATCTGTACATACGATCTCCTCATGACCCACTTCAACATGAGCTGGCGAGAGGCCAGAATGTGCGAATGGAAACGTGAACAGCTCTTCCGAGTGTCCAAGTGTGGGATCATTAATGTCCGAGGACGTGTACTCAGCCTTGTGGTAGGAAGGAGGATCAGGTTCTGAAATGTGCGGTGCAGTATCACGGCTACTGACACTTGACCGTGTGGAAGACAGAGTGTTTGTGGTGGTGCCAATCTGACTGGAAGCATTATCCGCTATCCAACTAACAACCTGTTGACACTGGTCTTGGTTCAAGAGCGGTGTACTGCTGCGGTCCCCAAGAATTTGGGACAGGACGTGCGAGCGACTAGATGTGGCCCTTTGTTGTGGCAAAATTAGAGCTTGCCCACGACCTCGGCCTCTGCCTGCACCACCATCACGTCCACTTCCTTGTTCCTTGCCAACGCCCTTGCGCATTTTGCAATGCTGTGCTGACGTGTATTCACTAGACTTGGGCGTTATATCAAAGTTTGTGCAAATTGTGCACCTGTACGCTGCCACCGACAGGCACACACGTGCGGTTTTTAAATGCAAGCACGGACGCACTAAGAACCTAACAGGTTTTAGGAGCAAAAATTAATGATGAGAACTCTGACACTATCAGCCACTGCTGACTGACGTGTATTATACACTACACTTGTGCGTTATATAATAGTTTGGTAAAAACGCACACAAGTGCACCTGTACGCTGCCACCGACAGGCACACACGTGCGGTTTTTAAATGCAAGCACGGACGCACTAAGAACCTAACAGGTTTTAGGAGCAAAAATTAATGACGAGAACTCTGACACTATCAGCCACTGCTGACTGACGTGTATTATACACTACACTTGTGCGTTATATAATAGTTTGGTAAAAACGCACACAAGTGCACCTGTACGCTGCCACCGACAGGCACACACGTGCGGTTTTTAAATGCAAGCACGGACGCACTAAGAACCTAACACAGGTTTTAGGAGCAAAAATTAATGACGAGAACTCTGACACTATCAGCCACTGCTGACTGACGTGTATTATACACTACACTTGTGCGTTATATAATAGTTTGGTAAAAACACACACAAGTGCACCTGTACGCTGCCACCGACAGGCACACACGTGCGGTTTTTAAATGCAAGCACGGACGCACTAAGAACCTAACACAGGTTTTAGGAGCAAAAATTAATGACGAGAACTCTGACACTATCAGCCACTGCTGACTGACGTGTATTATACACTACACTTGTGCGTTATATAATAGTTTGGTAAAAACGCACACAAGTGCACCTGTACGCTGCCACCGACAGGCACACACGTGCGGTTTTTAAATGCAAGCACGGACGCACTAAGAACCTAACACAGGTTTTAGGAGCAAAAATTAATGACGAGAACTCTGACACTATCAGCCACTGCTGACTGACGTGTATTATACACTACACTTGTGCGTTATATAATAGTTTGGTAAAAACGCACACAAGTGCACCTGTACGCTGCCACCGACAGGCACACACGTGCGGTTTTTAAATGCAAGCACGGACGCACTAAGAACCTAACAGGTTTTAGGAGCGACAATTGCTGAGAAGTCTGACACTATCAGGACTGTTTTAGACTGTGTACACCAGCCCCAGATATGATGAAGGCTGGTATACGGTCACCACTAGGAATGGCTATATACCCTGCCTGCCTGCCTGCCTGCCTGTATACTGCTACAATAGTCCTGACAAGGACTCTTTTGGTCTCTAGCCTGTATTCCAACCTGGCTATACCCTGCCTGTATACAGCAACAATAGTCCTGAGAAGGACTCTGCTACTGTACTCCGACCTGGCTATACCCTGCCTGCCTGTATACAACTAGAATAGTCCTGAGAAGGACTTTTGGTCACACTGTTTGCAGCCCTGCTACGGAAATAGCTATAAAGGGCCGCAAACCTTTCCCTGAAGCAGCGACCCTTTCCCTGCACTGACTGTCTGGATAGCTGTGCGCCCGCCGGTATAAAGGCTCGGTCACGCTGTGCAGGCCGGCCAATCACTGCAATTCCACAACTAACAGGGCTGGCATTGCAGTGGTCTGCCAGCCAATCCCTGCATGAGGGCTGGCTCTCAAAAGAGCGCCAACATGCAGGGATGAAGACCACGAGTACAGCACGAGTATCGCGAGATTACTCGGTCCCCGTCGAGTAGACCGAGTACAGTGATACTCGTGCGAGTACCGAGTAGTAACAAGCATGCTCGCTCATCACTATTTATTAGTAAAATGGCTTACACTCCCCTTTTTTCCACTTTTTTCTTCACTACTTTTATAAAGAAATTTTTCCTTTCTTTATTCTTAATGCAATTTTATATAGCAACACCACCATTTTTTGCCACGAACATAATTTTTCTTGTCCGTCATCCCGTTCACCCTTACAGGGTTGTGGACAGATGCACTTGTCACTACACTTCTAAGACTCAATACAGGGTCTGGAGCTCAATGCTCCCTTTTTGTTTTTTTTTTCTTCTTTTTTTTCTTTTTTTCATTTTGTCCTTCTTCTTCTTCTTTTTCTGATTTTTGTCTCAAAAAGCTGATGAAATTTGAAACACTATACCCCAGTGATTTTATAAATGTTTCTCAATATATCACTTGAGAACTTTTATGGCCGGTATTGTAACAGTTGACCATCCCGGCAGTATTTGAAATACAGCAGTCAGTCCTCTGACGTAGCTCCATATGTGTATATATAGAGGTTCTTCCTCCTTTGATTGCATACTGTTCTTTTTTTGCCCTGATGAAGGAGACAGTGATCTCTGAAACACATTGACCGGAAAAAAGAATAAAGAGATGAAATAATTAACATCAGTTTCCTTTGGTGACAGCGCGGCACGCACCCGATTTTCCTCCTATACGTTATTGCTCTTCTACTAGGGGCTGCGGCTGTTAGGTTCTTAGTGCGTCCGTGCGTGCATTTAAAAACCGCACGTGTGTGCCTGTCGGTGGCAGCGTACAGGTGCACCTGTGTGCGTTTTTACCAAACTCTTATATAAAGCACAAGTGTAGTGTATAATACACGTCAGTCAGCAGTGGCTGATAGTGTCAGAGTTCTCGTCATTAATTTTTGCTCCTAAAACCTGTGTTAGGTTCTTAGTGCGTCCGTGCTTGCATTTAAAAACCGCACGTGTGTGCCTGTCGGTGGCAGCGTACAGGTGCACTTGTGTGCGTTTTTACCAAACTATTATATAACGCACAAGTGTAGTGTATAATACACGTCAGTCAGCAGTGGCTGATAGTGTCAGAGTTCTCGTCATTAATTTTTGCTCCTAAAACCTGTGTTAGGTTCTTAGTGCGTCCGTGCTTGCATTTAAAAACCGCACGTGTGTGCCTGTCGGTGGCAGCGTACAGGTGCACTTGTGTGCGTTTTTACCAAACTATTATATAACGCACAAGTGTAGTGTATAATACACGTCAGTCAGCAGTGGCTGATAGTGTCAGAGTTCTCGTCATTAATTTTTGCTCCTAAAACCTGTGTTAGGTTCTTAGTGCGTCCGTGCTTGCATTTAAAAACCGCACGTGTGTGCCTGTCGGTGGCAGCGTACAGGTGCACTTGTGTGCGTTTTTACCAAACTATTATATAACGCACAAGTGTAGTGTATAATACACGTCAGTCAGCAGTGGCTGATAGTGTCAGAGTTCTCGTCATTAATTTTTGCTCCTAAAACCTGTGTTAGGTTCTTAGTGCGTCCGTGCTTGCATTTAAAAACCGCACGTGTGTGCCTGTCGGTGGCAGCGTACAGGTGCACTTGTGTGCGTTTTTACCAAACTATTATATAACGCACAAGTGTAGTGTATAATACACGTCAGTCAGCAGTGGCTGATAGTGTCAGAGTTCTCGCCATTAATTTTTGCTCCTAAAACCTGTGTTAGGTTCTTAGTGCGTCCGTGCTTGCATTTAAAAACCGCACGTGTGTGCCTGTCGGTGGCAGCGTACAGGTGCACTTGTGTGCGTTTTTACCAAACTATTATATAACGCACAAGTGTAGTGTATAATACACGTCAGTCAGCAGTGGCTGATAGTGTCAGAGTTCTCGTCATTAATTTTTGCTCCTAAAACCTGTGTTAGGTTCTTAGTGCGTCCGTGCTTGCATTTAAAAACCGCACGTGTGTGCCTGTCGGTGGCAGCGTACAGGTGCACTTGTGTGCGTTTTTACCAAACTATTATATAACGCACAAGTGTAGTGTATAATACACGTCAGTCAGCAGTGGCTGATAGTGTCAGAGTTCTCATCATTAATTTTTGCTCCTAAAACCTGTTAGGTTCTTAGTGCGTCCGTGCTTGCATTTAAAAACCGCACGTGTGTGCCTGTCGGTGGCAGCGTACAGGTGCACAATTTGCACAAACTTTGATATAACGCCCAAGTCTAGTGAATACACGTCAGCACAGCATTGCAAAATGCGCAAGGGCGTTGGCAAGGAACAAGGAAGTGGACGTGATGGTGGTGCAGGCAGAGGCCGAGGTCGTGGGCAAGCTCTAATTTTGCCACAACAAAGGGCCACATCTAGTCGCTCGCACGTCCTGTCCCAAATTCTTGGGGACCGCAGCAGTACACCGCTCTTGAACCAAGACCAGTGTCAACAGGTTGTTAGTTGGATAGCGGATAATGCTTCCAGTCAGATTGGCACCACCACAAACACTCTGTCTTCCACACGGTCAAGTGTCAGTAGCCGTGATACTGCACCGCACATTTCAGAACCTGATCCTCCTTCCTACCACAAGGCTGAGTACACGTCCTCGGACATTAATGATCCCACACTTGGACACTCGGAAGAGCTGTTCACGTTTCCATTCGCACATTCTGGCCTCTCGCCAGCTCATGTTGAAGTGGGTCATGAGGAGATCGTATGTACAGATGGCCAAATATTTGAGCAGCCACGTTCTCACGAAGTTGGCAACGTGTCTCAACAAGGGGTGGACGATGATGAGACACAATTGTCAGGAAGTCAGGAGGAGGAGCAGGGTGCGGAAGAGGAAGACGACGTGGTGGATGATCCAGTAACTGACCCAACCTGGCAGGAGGATATGCAGAGCGAGGACAGCAGTGCACACGGGGAGGGAGGCGTAGCATCCCAACAGGCAGTAAGAAGCAGGGTGGTGGCTCCAGGCAGAAGTCAGGCAACCGTTCCCCGGAACAACAACACGACACAAGGTGCCTGTACAAATGTTAGGTCTTCCCGAGTCTGGCAGTTTTTTAAGTTGGATCCAGATGATTCTAAAAAGGTCATTTGCAACACCTGCCATGCCAGCATCAGCAGGGGTACCAAAACTAGCAGCCTGACCACCACCAGCATGATCAGGCACATGTCAGCCAAGCACCCGACTTTGTGGGAAGTACAACAGAGTCGAGGAGCAGTGCTTGCTAATGTCACTGCTACGTCTTCGCTGGTTGTGCATGCGAGCCAATCCCCTGTCCATGCTGCCTGCGAACAAGCCTCCTCCGGTCCTGCACCTGCAGTTGCCTACTCAGAAATAACACCATCATCAAGCACGTCCTTGTCCCAGCGCAGCGTTCAGTTATCCATTCAGCAAACCTTTGAACGCAGGCGCAAATACACTGCCAACACCCCACATGCCACAGTTCTAAATGCTAACATTTCGCGACTGCTTGCGCTGGAAATGTTGCCTTTTAGGCTGGTGGAGACAGAAGCATTCCGCGACCTGATGGCGGCAGCTGTCCCACGTTACTCGGTCCCCAGCCGCCACTATTTCTCCCGGTGTGCCGTCCCCGCGTTGCATAACCACGTGTCACAAAACATCACACGTGCCCTGAACAACGCTGTTTCACCCAAAGTCCACCTAACCACAGACACGTGGACAAGTGCTTGTGGGCAAGGCCGCTACATCTCGTTGACGGCACACTGGGTTAATATTGTGGAAGCTGGGACCCAGTCTGAGCGAGGGATGGAACACGTCCTTCCCACACCAAGGTTTGCAGGCCCTACCTCAGTCAGTGTTTCACCCACACTCTACAGCTCCGGAATGTCATGCTCTTCAGCCTCCTCCTCCTCCTGCGCATCCTCATCCACTGTACCCTCCACACCAGTCCCAAGCTGGAAGCACTGCAGCACTGCCTCGGCGAAGCGGCAACAGGCTGTGCTGAAGCTAATCTGCATAGGTGACAAACCCCACAATGCAGAAGAGCTGTGGACAGCTCTGAAACAGCAGGCAGATCACTGGCTCACACCTCTGAACCTAAAGCCAGGAAAGGTCGTGTGTGACAATGGCCGGAACCTGGTGGCGGCTTTGAGGCGAGGCCAGCTGACACATGTTCCATGCGTGGCCCATGTGCTCAACCTCGTGGTTCAGCGGTTTCTAAAGTCATACCCAGAGCTGTCTGATCTGCTGGTAAAAGTTCGCCGCCTGTCTGCACATTTTCGAAAGTCACCTACTGCTTCAGCCGGCCTTGCCGGCTTTCAGCGCAGTTTGCATCTTCCGGCTCACAGACTGGTGTGTGATGTCCCCACGCGTTGGAATTCAACTCTGCACATGTTGGTCAGGATATGTGAGCAGAAGAGGGCAGTTGTTGAGTACCTGCATCACCTAAGCCGTCGGGAAATGGGTCAAACTCCACACATAACACCTGAGGAGTGGAGATGGATGTCCGACCTATGTACCATCCTCCAAAACTTTGAGGACTCCACCAAGATGGTGAGTGGTGATGACGCCATTATTAGCGTCACCATACCGCTACTCTGCCTTCTAAAACGGTCTCTGCTCAAAACCAAACATGATGCATTGCAGGCGGAGCGCGATGAGTTGCAGCAAGAAACAGTAGTGGGTGTGGGTGATAACACACAGCCCAGCCTCGTCTCATCACAACGTGCAGTGGAGGACTATGACGAGGAGGAGGATGAAGACATGGAGCAAATCTCCGGCCAAATTGAGGATATGACATGCACACCAGTCATATCCTCGGTTCAGCGTGGCTGGCCAGAGGACAGGGTAGATGAGGAGGAGGAGGAGGAGGAGGAGGACAGCATGTTCAGTCAACGTGTTGGTCAGGCTACTGAAGTCCTGGCTGTTAAGAGTCTGGCGCACATGGCTGACTTTATGGTAAGCTGCCTGTCTCGTGACCCTCGCGTTAAGAACATCTTGGCCGACAATCATTACTGGTTGGTAACACTGTTAGACCCACGCTACAAGGAGAACTTTATGTCTCTTATTCCCGAGGCGGAGAGGTCAACCAAAATGCAGCAGTTCCGGAAGGCCATAGTCACGGAAGTAGGCAAAGCATTCCCCTCACAAAACGCTAGCGGCATAGGTCAGGAATCAGTGGACAACCAAGGCGTACAGCCGAGAGAGGCACAAGTCCAATCCGCCAGAGGTAGGGGAACAGTCTTTAAGATGTGGGACAGTTTTCTCAGCCCCTCACGTACCACAGCCCCTGAGGTGCGGGGTAGTGCCACAAGAAATCCTAAGTTTGCCCAGATGCTCAAGGAGTACCTTGCAGATCGAACAACTGTACTCCGACATTCCTCTGTGCCTTACAATTATTGGGTATCCAAGGTGGACACGTGGCATGAATTGGCTCTCTACGCCTTGGAAGTCCTGGCCTGCCCTGCCGCTAGCGTTTTGTCAGAGCGTGTTTTTAGTGCCGCAGGTGGAATCATTACAGATAAACGCACCCGCCTGTCAACTGAAAATGCTGACAGGCTGACTCTGATCAAGATGAACAAGGGTTGGATTGGGCCAGACTTCACCACACCACCAGCAAATGAGAGCGGAATTTAAAGTTTGTAACGGGAATTTGCCATGTACCTCCAGTCACCCATGGGTACACACTTCTGGACTTTGGATAATCGCTGGACTGCTCCTCCTTCTCCTCATGCGCCACCATGATGACCGTTACAAGAGTTAGGCCTTTGTTTCAGGTATACCCCCAGTGGTAAATTTTTTCGCCCATTCTTTGCAGAATGGACATTACAACGACAGGAGACCCGCTCCTTTGCAATGGGAACAATGTTTTGAGGCCCTCATGCACGTCTCTATGCAGGGACAACGTGGAGCCTCCCAATTTTTGGCTGCCCTGCCAAAGGGCTATACTATAATACACCCACTTCCTGACAATGGACACTTAATGTTTTGAGGCCCTCATGCACATCTCTATCCAGGGACAACGTGGAGCCTCCCAATTTTTGGCTGCCCTGCCAAAGGGCTATACTACAAAAGACCCACTTCCTGACAATGGACACTTAATGTTTTGAGGCCCTCATGCACGTCTCTATCCAGGGACAACGTGGAGCCTCCCAATTTTTGGCTGCCCTGCCTAAGGGCTATACTATAATACACCCACTTCCTGACAATGGACACTTAATGTTTTGAGGCCCTCATGCACGTCTCTATCCAGGGACAACGTGGAGCCTCCCAATTTTTGGCTGCCCTGCCAAAGGGCTATACTATAATACACCCACTTCCTGACAATGGACACTTAATGTTTTGAGGCCCTCATGCACGTCTCTATCCAGGGACAACGTGGAGCCTCCCAATTTTTGGCTGCCCTGCCAAAGGGCTATACTACAAAAGACCCACTTCCTTCCAATGGGCACTTCAGGTTTACAGGCCCTCATGCACGTCTCTATCCAGGGACAACGTGGAGCCTCCCAATTTTTGGCTGCCCTGCCTAAGGGCTATACTATAATACACCCACTTCCTGACAATGGACACTTAATGTTTTGAGGCCCTCATGCATGTCTCTATCCAGGGACAACGTGGAGCCTCCCAATTTTTGGCTGCCCTGCCAAAGGGCTATACTACAAAAGACCCACTTCCTTCCAATGGGCACTTCAGGTTTACAGGCCCTCATGCACGTCTCTATCCAGGGACAACGTGGAGCCTCCCAATTTTTGGCTGCCCTGCCAAAGGGCTATACTACAAAAGACCCACTTCCTTCCAATGGGCACTTCAGGTTTACAGGCCCTCATGCACGTCTCTATCCAGGGACAACGTGGAGCCTCCCAATTTTTGGCTGCCCTGCCTAAGGGCTATACTATAATACACCCACTTCCTGACACTGGACACTTAATGTTTTGAGGCCCTCATGCACGTCTCTATCCAGGGACAACGTGGAGCCTCCCAATTTTTGGCTGCCCTGCCTAAGGGCTATACTACAATAGACCCACTTCCTTACAATGGGCACTTCAGGTTTACAGGCCATCATGCACGTCTGTATGCAGGGGCATTGGTGAACCTCACAATTTTGGACTGCCCTGGCAAAGGAAAATACTACAAAGACTCAGTTCCTCAAAATGGGCACATTAGACTCAGAGGCCTTTATGTACGTCTCTTCTCAGGGACATCGGAGTGCCACACAATGTTTTACGTAAAATCTTTCATGTATTGATCTCAAAAAGTAACATACATTAGCTCTATCTCACTATTGGGTATGTGCCCTTAACATTTCCGCTATGAAAAATCATTTTGGTGTCATTTTGGAAGGTTTTCTGGTGAGTCCGTAAAAATGGCGTAAAACGCGGACAAAATTATTCAAAGCTGTGACTTTTGAGTGATAAATGCTTCAAGGGGTCTTCCCCATGCTGTTGCCATGTCATTTGAGCACTCTTCGGAGACTTTTGTGCCATTTTTAGGGTTTCTACATGCTGCCAGTGGTCATTTCACAAAAATACTCGGGTCTCCCATAGGATAACATTGGGCTCGGTGCTCGGGCCGAGTACACGAGTATCTTGGGAGGCTCGGCCCGAGCTTCGAGCACCCGAGCTTTTTAGTACTCGCTCATCACTACTAATAAACCTAAAAAATAAAAATAAATTGAATAAAAATCATGAATGTTGGGGGCGGAGCTGGACATGGCAGGGTAAAGACGTGCTTCTCTGGAGCTCCTTATAATCCTCCATAAAGCCGGCTATTATATACATAAAATGGGCAAATCATCGGCCAAAAAGGGCAAGCTCAACACCCCAGGACGGCCACCTGCACCCCTGAATAATATTGGAGCCTACTTTACCCGCTCCAAGGAATCGGGGGCAACCTCGCAGCCGGAGCAAGAATTGCGGCCTGCAGAATCCGAAATGAGTCCTGCCCCTGTCCGGATGCCTGAGGACACAGCAACCCCGGAGACCCAAAAGAGGGGTGAAGCAGCTGAGACCCCCCATGATGCGAAAGGACCCACCGGGAGATCCACAGCAGCGGTGAGCAAGAAACAAAGCCCTGCGGCGGGGGACTTAGTGAAGCTGCAGACGCCATTCCAAGATGGCGCCCACCTACCTGAACCGCGGCCCCGGAGGCCGGAGCTGGAAGACGGGACACTCGCAGCCGCGACCTCGCCTGCCTCATGCCCTGCTGCATCGCGGATGGGAGCGGTGAGTCCCCGCAGTCCACCCGCGGCTGGTGTCGGCGGGATCAGGGAGATCTCGGCGTGCAGCCGTGGATTGCACGCGAGATCGGGCCTGGAGGATGAGTCACCGCCCCAGCCCCGGGCCCAGGGGGAACAGGCTCCACGCAGAGCAGCTGAGGCCCAGACGGGAGCAGCGGATACCCCTAACAGACTGCCTGATCCCAGGCCCCCGGTGCGGGGCTGGAGGGGGGACTTGCTGCCGAGGGCCCATATTAGTAACGGCAATAACAACATAAGCCACACTTCCTCGCCGGGGGACACACAACCCCTGGGGGACCCAGTGACTGGAGGGGGACCGCATGAATCCAGGGAGACGGCCACTGAGTTCTGGGGGACGCCCCAGATGGAAATGCCCCCCACCTCACCCAATAGTTGGTGCACAGGATCCTCCTGGGCTGAGAGCCTGGGGGACACAGACGGGGTTCCGGAAGGGGGTGCACTGATGCCCATGAATAAGGGGCCCATGGTGTCAGGGGTAGCCCCACTTCGTCTTGTCACCGTATCACCATCATGGAGCGGCATAAATAATCCCCAAAGTGCACAGCAAATGATATACGGTCCAGCTGTACAGGACTCTTTCTGTGCATACCCCAATTTATCCTACGCTGCCGCCTCGACAAGGGAGGACCGCCCGGCGTCCTTGGCAGACCTGCGATCACTGCTGCAAGCGATCCCCACCAAGAATGACATCGCAGCACTGGCTAATCAAGTGGTGGCGGAATGTAAGCAAGAATTTATCCAACTGCGATCTGATCTTTCCTCACTCACCCATAGGGTTGATACCCTCACTGAGCAGCAATCACATTCACAAGTCTCTATACAATCTATCCAAGAGACAGTACAAAACCAGTCTAAGCAGCTATTTGCCCTTCAACAACACGTTGATGATCAAGAGAACAGAAATAGAAGGAACAATTTAAGAATTAGAGGCCTACCTGAATCTATAGCTGCTCCCGACATCCCTGGCGTCCTTCGTTCCATTTTTAATAATTTGCTAAAGAAACCGCCTGGTGCCCCCCTAGAGCTCGATAGAGCACATAGGGCTCTGCGTCCCCCAGATCCGGATGATCCCCGCCCAAGAGATGTGGTCTGTAGGGTGCATTTCTTTGTAGCAAAGGAGGCTATTCTACAGGCAGCCAGGAAGAAGCCAAACTTGTCATACAATGGTTCTGCCATCCGCATAATGCCAGATCTCTCAAGGCACACTCTAGCCCAACGCGCTACTTTGAAGCCCCTTCTGGATGTTCTGAAAGAAAAGGGACTTCCGTTCCGGTGGGGGTTTCCATTCTCCTTGGCGGTGCAAAAAGACTCTCAATGGCGGGTCCTGCGCTCCCCAGAGGACCTCCCGGCATTCATCAGGAGCCTGGGCCTACCCACAATTTCTATAGCAGCCTGGCCAACTACCCTGCTTCAGACCTGGACCCCCAGGGAAAGGATCACACCCACCAGACCAACCTCATTCCCGGGGCCCAAGAGGGGCCTGCCTCCGAGAGGAGAACGGGGCCGAGGGGCAGGACGCTTTCGATACCCGACATAGAGAGGCCCTGAGGCCGTGTGTGCCTTCATGACATATTCTACACGCAGTTATTTACAGTTATTTACAGCTAAGTGACTCTCATCTGCTGAGTTTAAACCTATCCATTGCCCGTGTTACATTAGTCATCAATTCCTTAGCCGGTGTTTGTGGTCATCCTTAATGTTTCTAGTATATCCGGAGTTCTGTTTTGCTTTGCTATGTCTGACATCTTTTTTCCCCAAATAGGTTGGGATCCCCTGTCCTGCCATTCAAAGGCGGACATGTTCCCTAGGAACGTTTGTTCGAATCTAGTTTATCATACAAGGTTTTGTGCTTTGTTGTTCTCTTTGTTTTCTTCTTCGCTATACTCTACCTCTTTCAACTCTCTTCCTCCTTCCTCTCTTGGCGACCGGGCTGATCGTGTTCGATTCCTTCTCTCATTTATCTTTAATGTCACACTCTCTTTTAGATGGCGGACCTGACTATTGCCTCTTTTAATGCCAGGGGCCTTAATGTTCCGGAGAAACGAACACAGATCCTGTACCACTTCCATAAGCAGAAGGTGAGCATGGTATGTTTCCAGGAGACCCACTTCAAACAAGGGCATGCCCCCATTTTCAAAAATAAGTATTATCAGACATGGGTATCCTCAGACAACCCGGATTCCCGATCTAAAGGGGTGGCGATAGCCATCCATAAATCCCTTCCACATCAAATCCTAAAATGTACGACTGATAGTCTTGGACGGTATATCATCCTCTCGCTAAAGGTAGGGGATCAAACACTCACAGTCATTAACGCATATGCCCCAAACCAAAAACAAGACAGCTTTGTCACCCGCCTGATAGACGTTGCGGTCCCTCTGATTCAGGGTACAGTGGTTCTGTGTGGCGACCTCAATGTCACCCTCGACCCCACATTGGACAACTCCAGGGGGAAATCTAACATTGCCTACAGCACGATCAAACGTATCAAAAAAGCTCTATTGCGTATTCAGCTGTTCGACACCTGGAGACTGAAACACCCGTCCGACAGGGACTATAGTTTCTATTCCCATACTCAAGACTCATACAGTCGCATTGACTATATACTTTTACAACACAACGCTCTCCCCTGGATTCGATACACTGGGATGGACAACATTCTATGGTCGGATCATGCCCCGGTCTATTGTACAGTTGAGATACCCTCCCTCCCGACCCCCAGGGGTTCGTGGCGGCTAAATGAGTCGCTGTTGCTGGATGAGCTTTGTGTTTCTGACGTTCAGACCTCTATCACGGGGTTCGTAGCAGACCACTTAACCGATGACACAGCCCCCACTTATAAGTGGGAAGCATTGAAATGTGTCATACGGGGTATTTTTATTAAGCATGGGTCCCGAATCAAAAAAGAACGGGCCCAAGATATAGTAACAGCCCTTCGTAGGGTCTCTGAACGTGAGCTTATACACAAACGAGCACTATCGGCCACGAACCTGCAGGCCCTTCTACAGGCCAGGATGGAAGTCAAAAAGTTGTTGGACTCCTCGTATAAGCGCCTGATACAGATAGGGAAAGGGAGGTTTTATGAGTTTGGAGATAAACCGGGTAGATTGCTGGCCAACGCATTGAGAGAGGGAAGAGCCCACACCCTTATACCTTGTATCAAGAACACACGTGACGAGCTACTCTATGCCACCCCCGACATCTCCAACACGTTTCACGACTACTATTCCAAGCTATATAATTTACCTGTTGAACCCTCTGAGTTGAGTGCCGAATGCCCCTCAATGCCCTCACCCTTTACGCGCCTTAGTAGCTCCACAATTGAGGACCTGGAAAGTCCATTTTTATTGAATGAATTGTTGATGGTGATTCGTGACACACCGGGTAATAAGAGTCCTGGACCTGACGGATTCCCCGCTAAATTTTATAAAGCCTTCTCGGAACAGTTAGCTCCCTTAATGCTCCTCTCTTTCAACTCAATCTCGGACTCGGTCCCTTTCCCGCCCCATTCAACCACTGCCCATATTTCTTTGATTCGTAAGGCTGGAAAGGACCCCACAATATGTAGCAGTTTCAGACCGATATCACTCCTTAATGTAGATTTAAAAATCTATGCCAAGCTTTTGGCAAATAGACTGGGCCCTTTGCTTCCTGACCTGATCCATCCAGAACAGGTCGGGTTTGTCCAGGGCAGAGAAGCTAGGGACAATACCATAAAGACCTTGGACTTAATCCAACACGCACACACTAAAAAACTCTCTTTGATGCTGTTATCTTTGGATGCTGAGAAGGCCTTCGACAGAGTCTCATGGCAGTCACTTTCACAGACATTGGAGCATATGGGCCTGGGACCCATTTGCTCCTCTAAGATTATGGCTTTATATCACTCTCCGACTGCATACATTAAGATTAATGGCACTCTGTCGAGGCCCTTCCCCATCCGGAATGGGACCCGGCAGGGATGCCCCCTATCACCTTTATTATACGTGTTGGTAATGGAACACTTACTGTCGGCCATTAGGGCTAACCCAGATATTCAAGGCATTCAGGTTGCAAACCGGGAACATAAATGTGCCGCATTTGCCGATGATCTCCTTATTTATTTATGTAATCCTCTCACCTCCCTTCCGTCCCTGCTAGTGGAGCTAAACCGCTTTAGTAAATGGTCCAATTTCAAAATTAATTTTGACAAGTCGGAGGCGCTGAATATCTCTCTGCCCCACACAATGGTAAACGCCCTAAAACCAAGTTTTCCCTTTAAATGGCCATCCCATGGTAGCATTGAATACCTGGGCATAAAGATTCCCTCCGATCTGACTAGGCTCTTCCAATTAAACTATCAAACCTTTCTGTCAAGACTCGAGGGAGACCTAGCCTCATGGCAAAAAGGCACTCTTTCGTGGTTTGGCAGGATTGGCGCTCTCAGGATGACCGCCCTGCCGCGATTATTGTACCTGGTTCAGACGGTCCCGGTATATATCCCGGCAGCATATTGGGCCAAGATACAACGCATATTTAATCAATTTGTCTGGTCCAAAAAACGCGCTCGCTTGAGATGCAGCGTTTTAACCAGGACCAAGAACGCGGGGGGAACAGGTCTGCCCGATTGTAGGCGATATTATATGGCAGCCGCTCATGCCAGGGTCTTGGACCTTTTGCACTGCTCTAAGTCTAAGCTCTGGGTTTGCCTGGCACAGGATTTGTGCCCTTTATCGACATCGACCTTGCCGTGGACCTGGCCCCTCCTCATCAAACATAAAATTGAGATGTCCTATAGTACCAAACAAACACTACGAACGATACACTCTATATCATCACGCAACCTCATGATCCAGCCTAGGGGACCCCTCATGCCACTAACTGACAACCCGGAGTTTCTACCGGGAGCATCGTCCAACAACTTTCTAGGTTGCACGAAACTAAACCCCCTGAGATTAAACCAGGTAGTTTCGGGGGGGTCCCTCCTTCCACTCCGGGAGATTGTAGAGAACCGCAACTTCAAATTGCGGTTCCACTTTGAATATGCCCAGCTTAAGCACTTCATAACCTCCCAGGACATTGACATAGCCCACCACCTGCCCCAAACGCCTTTTGAAAACCTTTGTAGTGGGCCCTCTGGTGCACGCCATGCAATCTCAAAGGTGTACAAATGTATGACGAACGCGGCGGAGACGTCTTCCCCCCGATTCTGTGCGGCATGGGAAGAGGAGCTCGGCCAGACTTTCCCTGAGAATCAGTGGAAACGTTGTTTCCGTTTGACCCACAGGTCCGTGGTGGCCACCAGGATGCAAGAAACCAGCTATAAAATACTGTCTAGATGGTATAGGGTCCCAGCATCTCTTCATGCATGGTATCCTGACGTCCCTGACACGTGTTGGCGATGTGGAGCGCAGGGGGGCACTATGTCGCATATCTGGTGGTACTGCCCGAGCTTGTCGGCCTTTTGGAAAAAAATACTGGCGGCCATTCATGAGGTCACCGGGGTTGTGGTTCCGAGTCGCCCAGAGGCGGTATTATTGTACATCTTTAATGTATCCGAAAAGGTCTATAAAAATTCTATCCTGGGCCATCTTCTCCAGGCAGCTAAGACAGTGATCCCACGACGATGGAAGGACTCTGCTCCCCCTTCGTTGGACGAATGGGTCATGGAGGTAAATGTGATTCACCGTATGGAGGTGGTGATGGCTCAGTCACGTGGGCAGTCGGTGGTGACAGCCACCAAATGGCTTCAGTGGGAATCTTTTCTGTCTAGTAAAAAATTCTTGGATCTGTGTGACTCCTGAGGAGCAGGAACCCCCGGCTCCCTCCCTTCTTCAGATGACATACACCGTCTTTTCGAATGGTCTTGGTCCAGCGGACAGTGTATCAGCCCCGGTCACCGCGCTCTACTTTCTATTTTTCCTCCTTTCTCTCTGACTTACGCTATCTTTCCTACATACCATGACTGCTACTCTCCTCTGTCTTTCCTCTCTGTGTTACTGGTTTCTATGGTTTCTACGGTTTAAAATGAGGACCTATGTGTCACCACAATGACTTATAATCCATTATGACTCCTATGACAGTTTAACATTGTTCAGATGTTTGATGAAACCTGTCTATCATTACATGGTCCCATGCTCTTTATTGTATGCTTATGAAAACTCAATAAAAATTTAAATTGGAAAAAAAAAAAAAAAAATCATGAATGTTGTGTTATAACAGGAAATTCGGTGTAAGAATGAATATCCGGGATGAGAGTTCAGCGAATGAGTTATAGAAATTGTTACAAAAAGGAGTGTGTACGGTTTATGCGTAAATTTTCAGAATGCGTACATGAAAATTATATGTATGTGAGAATGTCCCCCATGCTTTGTAAAAAGTTATTTATGAAAATGTAAATAAAATATATAAAAATGCCTAATTATTTATAATTTATGAGAAAGATATATATGTATGGAAGAATGTTATAAGGTGTCCAAGAACCATAAAGAAAAAGGGTGCATATATAATGTTAGAGGTCTAGAGTTCCACCAGGCTATATCACCCCTAAAGAAATAGAAAGAAGACCTTACTACCTGTGTACCCCAAAAAAAGCTATATTTCTTAGCCAGGATTATGGTGGAGATATGCACAAGTGAAATAAGAATATAAAGTAATACAATAAGATTATAAAACCAATATGTGTGCATTCATGCACCACCCGGTACGCTACCCTTGCCAAATTGCTCACTCTAGATCCCCACACGATCCATGAAGCCGTTCCCCCGGTCACACCGCCTGCTGCCGGTTCCCACTCATCCCTGGGGGAGTTAGGCGAGTGGTATCGAGAGCTACATGTCGGCACTGATGATACCCCCATACACCACAAGGAAGGGGTATACCGGGTGGTACAGGAGTATGAGCGGGTTTTTAGCAAGCACCCTCTAGATTTTGGGCAGATTAAAGGGGTTCAACACCACATCCCTACCGGTACACACTCCCCTATTAAAGAGAGATACAGGCCTATTCCCCCTGCGCACTACCAATGCGCCAAAGACATATTGAGGAACATGAAGGAGGCAGGGGTTATTAGGGACAGCTGTAGTCCCTGGGCCGCTCCGTTGGTGCTGGTTAAGAAGAAGGATGGCACCATGCGGATGTGTGTGGATTACCGGAAGATTAACCAGATAACGCATAAGGATGCTTACCCTCTGCCCCGCATCAAAAAGTCCCTGGCCTCGCTGAGAACCGCTAACTACTTCTCCACCCTTGACCTCACCAGCGGGTACTGGCAGGTGGCCGTGGCACCGGAAGACCGAGAGAAGACTGCCTATGGGACCGTTTTGCTGTACTTGGATGATGTGATTGTGTACTCACAGACGTATGAAGCCCACCTGGAGCACCTAGCCGAGGTGTTCGCGTCCCTTGCCAAGTATGGGATGAAGTTGAAGCCCTCAAAGTGTCATCTGCTGAAACCCAGAGTGCAGTACCTAGGACATGTGGTTGGTGCGGAAGGTGTCGCCCCCAACCCCGAGAAGATCACCGCCATCCAAGACTGGCCGAGACCGACCACAGTGAGGGAAGTGAGGCAGTTTCTGGGCCTGGTGGGATATTACCGTCGCTTCATTAAGGGGTACACAAAGATGGCTGCCCCCATGCAAGACCTCCTCGTAGGACAGACCAAGGGTGGTAGATCCCTAGTAGCCCCATTGGTGTGGGAAGAAAAGCATGAGGAATCCTTCCGCCAGCTGAGAACAGCCCTGACCGGAGAGGAAATCCTAGCGTACCCTGACTACAGCCGCCCATTCATCCTCTACACCGACGCCAGCAATGTGGGCTTGGGGGCTGTTCTATCCCAGGTCCAAGACAGAAGGGAAAAGGTAATAGCTTATGCTAGCCGAAAACTCCGACCGACTGAGAGGAACCCTGAGAACTACATCTCCTTCAAGCTTGAGCTCTTGGCACTGGTGTGGGCTATCACCGAGCGGTTCCGCCATTACCTGGCAGCAGCCAAGTTCACCGCGTACACAGACAATAACCTGCTGACCCATCTAGATATGGCCAAGCTGGGCGCGTTGGAGCAGCGGTGGGTGACCAGGTTAGCCAACTACGATTTCACCATCAAGTACCGGGCCGGCCGTACCAACGTCAATGCCAATGCACTCTCCCGGATGCCCCACCTGTCGGAAGAGGGGCCAGAGGATGATGACCTCGAAGAGATCGAGTTGCCTGCATTTCACCGGCCATTCACTGAAAAGGTGCACGTCTACCAACAACGGGTGAACCTGGATCCGCTGCCCCGACAGGACTGGCAGGAAGCTCAGGACCAGGCACCTGCTGTCCGCCTGGTCAAGACTCTAGTGGAACAGGGTTCTGCTGGGATAGACCCTGCTGCCCCTGCCGAAGCCCAACATCTGTGGCAAGAACGGACCCGGCTATACCTACACCAGGGGAAGTTGTATCGCGAGCTGATTAATCCAAAGACTCACGAGAAGATCCGCCAGCTGGTGATTCCCCAGGCTAACGTGCCCACCGTCCTGCAAGCATACCATGATGGTGCAGTGCACTTCGGGTGGAAGAAGCTAGAGATGTTGTTAAGAGAGCGGTTCTATTGGAGTGGAATGCGGGAATCTGTGGAGGCCTGGTGCCGAGAATGTGGCCCTTGCGCATTGAGAAGGAAGGACGAGGCCAGCCAGAAGGCACCCCTACACCCGATCATTACACACCAACCGCTGGAGCTGGTTGCCCTTGACCATGTAAAGCTCACCCCCAGCCGAAGTGGGTACACCTACGCTCTGACCATCGTAGACCACTACTCGAGGTTCCTGGTGGTTGTCCCAGTTAAGGACTTAACCGGCCGCACCGCTGCTAAGGCTTTCCAGGCTTATTTCTGTTGACCGCATTGGTACCCGGAGAGGGTGCTTACCGACCAGGAGAGGCTGATTTGGGAGGATGGGCCTGGAGGAAAGGGATGGCCTAGGCCCGCCACTACCGTAACCGGTGGCGATCCTCCGGGGGTTCAGGGGTCCCCTTGGACGTGGGCCCCCTGAAAGAGACAGAACCCGCTCGGGCAACTTGGTGCTGGACTGGGGTCAAGGGGTGCTGCCCGCTTCTTAGGGGCAGCATCAGGGCCAGGTTGTTTGGGTGGGAGAAGAGCGGAAGCTGTACCGTTGTAAAATGTTTATGATGCTTTTACATGTTTTACCGTTTTATTCTTTTTCAGTTGTGAAAATAAAACCGGTGATGGACGGGCAGCCCGCGGACGGTCTGCATTTTGCTATAGGGGAATGTGGCGCCCTGGACAAGCCAGGTCGTCACAGGTACTACACCAACACACTCTACACTCCGGCTAGGCACACCGAAGCTAAACACAAATCCTAGTTGCCTTCCTCCAGGGGCTGATGTCCACACCAGGGGGTGGGCCAGGCGGTTGATCCCACCCACCGAGGAGTTCACAGTCCTGGAGGCGGGAAAAGGAGTCAGATTAGAGATCAGTTTTGGAGTTAGAGAAGTGAAGAGGAGAGGAGACTGACCGTGTCCGGGTGTGTGGCCCGGGCACTCAGCAAGGTTGGCAGACGGTGGTGACCTTCTGCAGGAGAGGCTGATTGGAGTGAACCGTACGGACCGGGGATGGGCGGTGGCCCGCCGGTACCAGATCGGGGAGTGAAGAGAAGCCAGCACCATCCGGCAGGGCCTACGGACCCCGACCAGGCTAGGAGTCGCCGTAAAACCGGTCAAATCCGTTAGCGACAGGAACCTCCAGGGTTTCCCAGCAGTCAAGACCCGATTGAAGGCAACAGCTCACACCGTAGAGGGAAGCACAGTCACCGCCAAGGCTACAGTTCCCAGGGCCAGAGCCTGCGGGCAAAAGGGGCTCCCTCAGCATCCATCCAAGCTGGGGAGCGGGTTACCGGTGGGAAGCCCGCTAGATTTTGGGGGAATAAAAGGGGTCCAACACCACATCCCCACAGGTGCACACCCACCCATCAAAGAGAGCTATAAGCCAATACCACCTTCACATTGCCAGTGTACCAAGGACATGTTGAGCAACATGAAGGCGGCTGGGGTTATCCGTGACAGTTGTAGCCTTTGGGCAGCTCTGTTGATCCTGTTAAAAAAGAAGGACGGCACCACTCCCCGTATTGAGGAATTGCTAGCTGCATTGAGAACTGCAAATTATTTTTCTACCCTTGATCTCACTAGTCACTATTGGCAAGTGTCCGTTGCTGAGGCAGACCGGGAGAAGACCGCCTTCGCCACCCCTATGGGTCTCTGCGAGTTCAAAAGCATGCCCTTCGAGCTGTGCAATGCGCCAGGAACCTTCCAGAGGCTGATGGAATGCTGCTTGGGACAAGATTTTAGGGTGTATAAAAAGGGAGATTAGATCCCGTGATCCCAACGTATTGTTACACCTCTATAAATCACTTGTAAGGCTACATCTGGAATATGGGAACCAGTTTTGGGCTCCACATTTTAAAAAGGACATTCAGAAGTTAGAGTCAGTTCAAAGGTGGGCAACTAGACTACTACAAGGAATGGAAGGCCTCCCATATGATGACAAGTTGAAAAAGTTATTAAGTGATTATTGGCTGCAATGGGGCTTTCTGGCTGGTGCCAGCCTCTCTTCTTAGCACACAGGAACCACAATCCCTACACCATGCTTCAATGGATTCTCTCATCCCAGCCCAGTAAAACTACATATTTTACACAGTCATAAGCAGCCAAAAGGGATCTATTCTATTCAATTGCAAATGATCTAGATAAGACTGAGAATAAGATACTGCACGGGACATAGCAGAGTTGGTCAAGTTGAGTGGAGATGAGTTTGCTATTTGGCACAGCTTTTTGCATCAATAAAGCAAGTAAAAGGTGTGAAAGATAAAAAAAAGGGTGAAAGTGTGAAAAGTGAATTGGCCAAATTGAGGTGCATATAAAGTTTTTGCTTTCTTTCAATTCACTAATGGGGCTCATTTGAATCAGGTGAATTGAGTTCTGCTTTTGGAAACTGGGTTAAGAAGGGGTGCACCGGTCCTGGAGGTACTGCAATACCAGGTCAATGCGTGGAGTGGACAGAGCAAGATTTTTTCCATCTCCTTGTTCTAAAAATCCATTTAATATATGGTCCCCAGAGAGGGGACGTATCAGATATTAAACTGATAAGAACAGATTTAATTTTTTTTTTTTCTGTTTATCAGTAGGACTTCAAAATAACAAAGGTGATCGCCTCCCGTTGCCTGGGAACCGTCCAGGCACAAGAGGGCTATGTGTCACCAGAAGGCGCACACACTTCCTCAAGGCCGGCAGACGTGCAATCCCAGGCACCTTCCAGTACCGACCAAGGTAGCGTCCTCCGAAACTACACTTGATCTTAGCCAAAAGGCCGAGAAGCTATAACCCGAATTGGTTACGGCCTTGAGTGGCACCCTGGCCTATACCGGACACATCTTAGGGAGAGGGAGACAAACCCACGCCTACAGAAGACATTTTGTCACCCAAGCCAACCCTTGAAAAGGCTGTTTTGCAGAGCAAAAACAAGAAGAATGGTGCTTTTTGCAGCCGCCGCCCACTGCAATGAATCTGAATAACTCCTCCTTTTGGACACAAGCACCTCCCCTCCCCCTTGCAGTCTTTCCAATTCATGATACAAAAAGACGGACGGACAGGACAGGACAGGACAGGCTGCCTGACTTTCCGTCACTGCCACCCTTTGCCATCCTTGTCCGTAGAAAGCCCTTTCATCATCCCCAAACCCTAATCTTTTCCCTTCCCTTCCCAGATGCGTCTCACTCCCTTTCATTAGGAAGTGAGCGCAGCCTTTTCTCCGTTCTGCACATGCGCGACGTTAAACACAAATGCGCAGGCGTGCGTTCCATTACCCTCACTGCATTCCACTCCCATACAGGAAGTGGGCGCAGCTATTACTACGGTCGCACATAAAAGAACCCACGGCCACCACTGCACATAGCTGACTCCACCACAGGACACCCACTTCTACACCAACGCAGGTAAGACAGGATCGGCACCTCTATGCTCCCGTTACAATCAGGCTCAGTCACCATGTGATAACGCTCTCAACTCTTTAGTTGCAGGCTCCCCTTGCTTCACCTCCACTGGCTGTGCTGCCATTTCCTCTCCCACCTGGAAGGTATACTTTATTCCACTATTTTCCTGTTTCTCTCTTCCCCCTTTTCCCATAACCTACTTTTATCTGCATTTGTGGGGTATCTATATGCTATTTACATCATAGTTTTATTCATTAATATGGAAGGGAAGAGTGCCCATGAGAGTGTTGAACTGCGGAGAGCAAGAAATTAAGCTGCTCCGATTTGCCACCATTGATAAGCTGTTCTCAGTAGATACACATGCTATCCAAACAGCAGCATCCACCATTGCTTCAGCCCACCCATTCAGTGACAGCTCACCAAGTCAGCCATAGGAGTGGTGTAAGGAATTACACGTAGGCACTGACTCCACACCTTCACATCACAAGAAGGGGGTCTACAGGCTAGTGCAAGAATACGAGCAAGTCTTCAGCAAACATCCGCTAGACTTTTGAAGAATAAAAGGGGTCAAACACTACATCCCCACAAGTGCACACCCACCCATCAAAGAGAGATATAAGCCAAAACTACCTGCACATTACCAGTGTACCAAGGACATGTTGAGCAACATGAAGGAGGCTGGGGTTATCCGTGACAGTTGTAGCCTCTGGGCAGCTCCGTTGGTCCTGTTAAAGAAGAAGGACAGCACCACTCCCCTGTATTGAGGAATAGCTAGCTGCATTGAGAACTGCAAATTATTTTTCTACCCTTGATCTCACTAGTCGCTATTGGCAAGTGTCCGTTGCTGAGGCAGACCGGGAGAAGACCGCCTTTGCCACCCCGATGGGTCTCTGCGAGTTCAAAAGCATGCCCTTCGAGCTGTGCAATTTGCCAGGAACCTTCCAGAGGCTGATGGAATGCTGCTTGGGACACCGAAACTTTGAAACGGTACTGCTATACCTTTATGATGTTATTGTTTATTCTAAAGCAAACAAGATTTTAGGGTGTATAAAAAGGGAGATTAGATCCGGTGATCCCAACGTATTGTTACCCCTCTATAAATCACTTGTAAGGCCACATCTGGAATATGGGGTAAAGTCCTGAGCAGGTTGATAACCATTGGTTTGAGCATGGTAGGGTGTAGTGCGCATCTTCCTGCATCGGTAAAAGCTGCAGAAGTCCTTGAAGATTTCCGCTTCAAAGGCTGTGCCTTGATCTGTGAGGACTCTCTCTGAGTAGCCATGAGGTCTGCATAAGTGTGCTTGGAAGACCTTCGCTGCAGTATGGGCCATTAGATCTTTGACTTGTACCACAACCATAAATCTCGAGTAGTTGTCTACCATCGTAAGTGCATACGTGAGCTCGCCTCGATATTCTGCAACAAAACTCCCTTTTTCGATTTCAGTTTCAGCAAACACTCCTCTTCCTGTAGAAAATATTTATCATTACCTAAGACAGTCATTCTAATGCATGACAATATTAAGGCAATTTAGTTAAAACTTGTTTTAACTCACCTTTAAGGGGATTGATGTATTTCATGGTCAATCCAGGTTTGTCAGTGATGGCACTGACATAATGTATGGCGTCTTTTTCGGGCGTTATCCTTTGCCTTTTCATTGTGAAAATCCAGTTGCCTATATCAAAGCAAATTCTACTACTTGTAAAGTATGCAGAAAATGAAATGTAGAACATATAACATCAACTGCTTAGGAACGCATCATAGGTTAGTACTTAAAAGGATATTGTCATGTTCTAGTCATAATGCAAGCTGGACATTTTTCATGTTACCCTGTAATCGCCGGCCTGTTCTAATGCTCACAAGCCAAGATATAGGCTCAGCTGCTAAGGCTTCCCTCTGCCTTCTGAATGAAACTTGAATATGTCTGGCTCACTGTGTATATAGCAGGTGCTCAGAAAAAATAAGAGTCAATTCAATAGAAATAGCTCTGGCACACTATAGTGATCAATAACGTAAGAAAAGAACTCTTGGAATGCTGAAAATTCTTTATTTGTGCAAAAGGATAATTCATCCAACGTTTCGACCTTGTTTTTAGGTCTTTATCAAGGATAAAGTTATCTAAGATCATAAAGGGTTACAAAACCATATAAACACGTAATTAGTACATAGTACAACATAACAGTACAATATATTGCTACTTGAGAGTACAATGGGTCAAATGACCATGATGCACATACAAAAAATTTTTCCAAAGCCATAGTGAAAACATTTGTACTGAGGAAAGAAAATTTCCACATGACCTATCTGGAGAAACATTCTGGATCAAACAACCAAAAATAGTCAAGCAGGTAAATACACACCTATATGGATAACAGGATGATATGTGTTCAATTGTATAGCGTCATTGCCATTAAGGTACAAATGGAAAACTTGCAATCCTATATAGTGAAGGAAATGAACACATATCATATCAAAGAACACAGGAACATGGGTGTGAGAAAAACCTCAATGTTTATACTTTGTTCTTTATAATGGTGTGAACATGTATATGTCTCAGTACCTTATGCACTTGAGAATTCTAGTGAGTAGATCATGAAAGCCTATTTCAGAACTGGAATCGGTAAATAATTGTAGGTGGAATCTAAATGAAAAGATGGTACAAGTGTTATCATGACACGTGGGCTATAACACAATGGACCGTGTGACAAACAAGAAAGGAGAGAAAGAAGAGGAAGAAAATGCAACTACCTGTAACATTACGTGATAGTCACTGGTAAGTATCACTTGACAATTCAAGTGAAAAAGGATTCCTTTATTAAAGGGTTCTCAGTCGCCTCAGGATCATGAAATACTAGGGTAAATGATATGAGAATGGGTAAGAAGCACCACTAAAGGAAATATGAGATGCAGGACATATATCTATAAACCCCTGAACTACATGATAGAAATAAAAAGAAGAAAAAAGAAAAAAAAGAAGAAAGAAGAAGAACACATAGAATGCGGAAAGAGAATGGGTACAACTACCTGAGTTACTGCAGGGAGGCCCCTGGTTGGTATTGTGAGGGTTAGTGGAATTCCTTCACTGAAGGGTTCTCAGTTGCCTCAGGTTCGTGAAAAATGCTATAGACAAATAATGCCCGGAGAAAAGGGGTTCATATACAGCGAATAATGGTAATACAAGGTACATGTGTCACATGTAATAGTATATATATATATATTGTACTAAGCTCTACACCAGAAATAGAAAGTAGTCCCTCTGCCTTCTGTCTAGGTGCCCTGAGTTATGTCCTGTAAACTGTCACAGGGACCCAGACACACATGTGTAGTAGGGGAATATCCCTGCTGAGATGCCAGTGCTAGAGCACTCGTTTGCTGTGGAGTTGAACGCTATGTGAGCAGTTCTTACCTTCAATGAGCAGAAGTCTCTTTTTTCAGATTTCAATATCTCTGTGGGTATCTGGCAGAAATATGGAATACTCTTTACTGCTAAGACCCTGTACACCACTCCCACTAAAGGGGGCTTTACACGCTGCGACATCGCTAATGCGGAGTCGTTGGGGTCACGGAATTTGTGACGCACATCCGGCCGCATTAGCGATGTTGCTGCGTGTGACACCGATGAGCGATTTTGCATCGCTGCAAAAACGTGCAAAATCGCTCATCGGTGACATGGGTCTCCATTCTCGATTATCGTTACTGCAGCAGTAACGATGTAGTTCGTCGCTCCTGCGGCAGCACACATCGCTCCGTGTGACACCGCAGAAACGAGGAACCTCTCCTTACCTGCCTCCCAGCCGCTATGAGGAAGGAAGGAGGTGGGCGGGATGTTCCGGCCACTCATCTCCGCCCCTCCGCTGCTATTGGGCGGTCGCTCAGTGACGTCGCTGTGACGCCGCACGGACCGCCCCCTTAGAAAGGAGGCGGTTCGCCGGTCACAGCGACGTCGCCGGGCAGGTAAGTATGTGTGACGGGTCTGGTCGGTGTTGTGCAGCATGGGCAGCGATTTGCCCGTGTCGCGCAACAGATGGGGGCGGGTATCCACACTAGCGATATCGGGACCGATATCGCAGTGTGTAAAGTAGCCTTTAATAAACTGTGTAAAGGATTTTAAGTAAAAATCCACAATAAACCAGCGCTAGATGGGTTTTTATAATTTTATTAATAGACCACAAATAAAAAATTTTTTGCTATCCTTGTTTCAAGACAGAGTATTTGATAATATACAATACACTGATTATTACTAAAACCAAGGACCACATAAAACAAGGACCACATAAAATAAAAAATGAAAGTAATGAGAATAAAATTCTTTTGTATAACCAATTAACTTCGAGGTGATACAATATTCACATTGATTTAGTTTTACCAGTCTAATGTAATGCCCCGGCCGGTGGCATATATTTTGTTTGGTTAATAATTTAGACTTATACAATGAAAGATGTACTATACCACCCCTGGCTAACTTACAAGTTTTAAGTTGTACAATATAAGTTTGCGACGTTATATTCATATATAGGAAGGCAAACAATATTGGCAATTTAGTGGCACCCACCATACGTAATCTTACAGCACCTAATAAGGGAGGATTATTTGGCCTGAAAGGTTTTTTTCCATGCAAAAGCTGTATAGTATGTAAGAATACAAAAAATATTTCACGGAAATCCTTCTTACAGGGGCAGTCAGAAGTCATGATTAGAGAATTTATTACATGTCAATCAAAGGGAGTAGTATATTGCATTCAATGTCCCTGTCAGAAAAAATACATTGGGAGAACTATTAGACCCCTATGGAAAAGGGTGGGTGAGCACATTAGAAGTGTTAAAAATAAATGTACTAAGCACCCCCTATCCAGACATTATGTGTTAAAACATGGAGGGTCCTTTAAAGGATCCCAAGTATGGGGCGTACAAAAAATAACTAAGGATTGGAGAGGTGGCGATTTCATTAAAAAAATGTCACGAGCAGAAAGCCAATGGATTTTTGAATTGAACACCTTGAAACCATATGGACTCAATAATGATATAGAACTGTTTGCTTTTAATTAATTTATATTTTTATAGGTAGAGGAGTAATAGGTACTGATAATAATACGGAGAGAAGGAAAAAAAAAAAAAAAAAAAAAAAAAAGCGATTGTCATGGAGATATATGTGTATATATGCATAATATATATTAAAATTGGTGCTTCACTTGCCCAAGGTTGATGTAGATATAAGGGGCTTTTCATATTATAGCAAATTTATATTACACCTTTATGATGTCCTTTTGTTAAATTTATTGTTGAAAAAAAGCATATGCATATATACACATTGTCTTCCCAGTATATGATGATACAAGCAAGGCTATATATAGGTCTTTTTAGAAAAACCTTTAGAAAAACCTTTGCACATAATTATATTATATGGCTATTATGAACGGTCTTTCACAAATTGATATATGTAGTGGTCATTGAATGTTGGTTGAATTTAAACATTGTTTAATTTTATGCAAATTATAACCAATTAAATGTATGCATAAATAGTGCTCTAGGCAACAGCTGAGTTATCCTTGAGGAAGGGGGCCGTTACACGCCCCCGAAACGCGCGTCGGATCAGGACTCTGTTTTTGCCTACCTCACCTGTGCGGTGATAACCTGCCAAGTAATCTCTCCCTCGTGTGGAATCAACCGGCTTCCACTGGACACGGTACGGATTGCCTGCTGGAGAGGTTGAGAGGTTACCGCTGACATTTCCTTTGTCTGCAACCAGGATACATTGGTACCTCCAGCGGTTCTGCATTGCTCGTTTGGAAGCGGATCGGAGCCTTGTGTGGTGCTAACCTGCCAAGCAACTTCCTCCTGTGTGGAATCAGTCAGCTGACACTGGATACGGTCTGGACTGCCCGCTGGAGAGGCTGAGTAGTTACCGCTGATCTTATTGTTGTCCGCAGCCAACATCTTGGTGCTTTCAGTGGCTTCGTACTGCTTGATTTCGAAAGTACATTTGGGAGAATACGGGACCGGCTGGTTTGTGGCCTTGTGAAGTGTTATAAAGGCTCTGTAAAGAGGGATGTCGGTAACCATACATCTCCCCCAGAGCCAGCACTAGTCGCGGCCACTGGCCTCAAAACGTCCGCTCTGGAAGTCTAACAGGTCAATCCTGTACATAGCGGTTCCAGCCTAATCAACGGAGAAATCCGGGGTGTTTTTTGCGGTCAAGTTGTTGTGAGGTTTATTCCCCCAGGCCCTGGGGGCGAATATAACGTCGCAAACTTATATTGTACAACTTAAAACTTGTAAGTTAGCCAGGGGTGGTATAGTACATCTTTCATTGTATAAGTCTAAATTATTAACCAAACAAAATATATGCCACCGGCCGGGGCATTACATTAGACTGGTAAAACTAAATCAATGTGAATATTGTATCACCTCGAAGTTAATTGGTTATACAAAAGAATTTTATTCTCATTACTTTCATTTTTTATTTTATGTGGTCCTTGTTTTATGTGGTCCTTGGTTTTAGTAATAATCAGTGTATTGTATATTATCAAATACTCTGTCTTGAAACAAGGATAGCAAAAAATTTTTTATTTGTGGTCTATTAATAAAATTATAAAAACCCATCTAGCGCTGGTTTATTGTGGATTTTTACTTAAAATCCTTTACACAGTTTATTAAAGGCTACTTTACACACTGCGATATCGGTCCCGATATCGCTAGTGTGGATACCCGCCCCCATCTGTTGCGCGACACGGGCAAATCGCTGCCCATGCTGCACAACACCGACCAGACCCGTCACACATACTTACCTGCCCGGCGACGTCGCTGTGACCGGCGAACCGCCTCCTTTCTAAGGGGACGGTCCGTGCGGCGTCACAGCGACGTCACTGAGCGACCGCCCAATAGCAGCGAAGGGGCGGAGATGAGTGGCCGGAACATCCCGCCCACCTCCTTCCTTCCTCATAGCGGCTGGGAGGCAGGTAAGGAGAGGTTCCTCGTTTCTGCGGTGTCACACGGAGCGATGTGTGCTGCCGCAGGAGCGACGAACTACATCGTTACTGCTGCAGTAACGATAATCGAGAATGGAGACCCATGTCACCGATGAGCGATTTTGCACGTTTTTGCAACGATGCAAAATCGCTCATCGGTGTCACACGCAGCAACATCGCTAATGCGGCCGGATGTGCGTCACAAATTCCGTGACCCCAACGACTCCGCATTAGCGATGTCGCAGCGTGTAAAGCCCCCTTTAGTGGGAGTGGTGTACAGGGTCTTAGCAGTAAAGAGTATTCCATATTTCTGCCAGATACTCACAGAGATATTGAAATCTGAAAAAAGAGACTTCTGCTCATTGAAGGTAAGAACTGCTCACATAGCGTTCAACTCCACAGCAAACGAGTGCTCTAGCACTGGCATCTCAGCAGGGATATTCCCCTACTACACATGTGTGTCTGGGTCGCTGTGACAGTTTACAGGACATAACTCAGGGCACCTATTTTTCACGAACCTGAGGCAACTGAGAACCCTTCAGTGAAGGAATTCCACTAACCCTCACAATACCAACCAGGGGCCTCCCTGCAGTAACTCACTTAGTAGTGATGAGCGAGTACTAAAAAGCTCGGGTGCTCGAAGCTCGGGCCGAGCCTCCCAAGATACTCGTGTACTCGGCCCGAGCACCGAGCCCAATGTTATCCTATGGGAGACCCGAGTATTTTTGTGAAATGACCACCGGCAGCATGTAGAAACCCTAAAAATGGCACAAAAGTCTCCGAAGAGTGCTCAAATGACATGGCAACAGCATGGGGAAGACCCCTTGAAGCATTTATCACTCAAAAGTCACAGCTGTGAATAATTTTGTCCACGTTTTACGCCATTTTTACGGACTCACCAGAAAACCTTCCAAAATGACACCAAAATGATTTTTCATAGCGGAAATGTTAAGGGCACATACCCAATAGTGAGATAGAGCTAATGTATGTTACTTTTTGAGATCAATACATGAAAGATTTTACGTAAAACATTGTGTGGCACTCCGATGTCCCTGAGAAGAGACGTGCATAAAGGCCTCTGAGTCTAATGTGCCCATTTTGAGGAACTGAGTCTTTGTAGTATTTTCCTTTGCCAGGGCAGTCCAAAATTGTGAGGTTCACCAATGCCCCTGCATACAGACGTGCATGATGGCCTGTAAACCTGAAGTGCCCATTGTAAGGAAGTGGGTCTATTGTAGTATAGCCCTTAGGCAGGGCAGCCAAAAATTGGGAGGCTCCACGTTGTCCCTGGATAGAGACGTGCATGAGGGCCTCAAAACATTAAGTGTCCAGTGTCAGGAAGTGGGTGTATTATAGTATAGCCCTTAGGCAGGGCAGCCAAAAATTGGGAGGCTCCACGTTGTCCCTGGATAGAGACGTGCATGAGGGCCTGTAAACCTGAAGTGCCCATTGGAAGGAAGTGGGTCTTTTGTAGTATAGCCCTTTGGCAGGGCAGCCAAAAATTGGGAGGCTCCACGTTGTCCCTGGATAGAGACGTGCATGAGGGCCTGTAAACCTGAAGTGCCCATTGGAAGGAAGTGGGTCTTTTGTAGTATAGCCCTTTGGCAGGGCAGCCAAAAATTGGGAGGCTCCACGTTGTCCCTGGATAGAGACATGCATGAGGGCCTCAAAACATTAAGTGTCCATTGTCAGGAAGTGGGTGTATTATAGTATAGCCCTTAGGCAGGGCAGCCAAAAATTGGGAGGCTCCACGTTGTCCCTGGATAGAGACGTGCATGAGGGCCTGTAAACCTGAAGTGCCCATTGGAAGGAAGTGGGTCTTTTGTAGTATAGCCCTTTGGCAGGGCAGCCAAAAATTGGGAGGCTCCACGTTGTCCCTGGATAGAGACGTGCATGAGGGCCTCAAAACATTAAGTGTCCATTGTCAGGAAGTGGGTGTATTATAGTATAGCCCTTTGGCAGGGCAGCCAAAAATTGGGAGGCTCCACGTTGTCCCTGGATAGAGACGTGCATGAGGGCCTCAAAACATTAAGTGTCCATTGTCAGGAAGTGGGTGTATTATAGTATAGCCCTTAGGCAGGGCAGCCAAAAATTGGGAGGCTCCACGTTGTCCCTGGATAGAGACGTGCATGAGGGCCTCAAAACATTAAGTGTCCATTGTCAGGAAGTGGGTCTTTTGTAGTATAGCCCTTTGGCAGGGCAGCCAAAAATTGGGAGGCTCCACGTTGTCCCTGGATAGAGACGTGCATGAGGGCCTCAAAACATTAAGTGTCCATTGTCAGGAAGTGGGTGTATTATAGTATAGCCCTTAGGCAGGGCAGCCAAAAATTGGGAGGCTCCACGTTGTCCCTGGATAGAGACGTGCATGAGGGCCTCAAAACATTAAGTGTCCATTGTCAGGAAGTGGGTCTTTTGTAGTATAGCCCTTTGGCAGGGCAGCCAAAAATTGGGAGGCTCCACGTTGTCCCTGGATAGAGACGTGCATGAGGGCCTCAAAACATTAAGTGTCCATTGTCAGGAAGTGGGTGTATTATAGTATAGCCCTTTGGCAGGGCAGCCAAAAATTGGGAGGCTCCACGTTGTCCCTGCATAGAGACGTGCATGAGGGCCTCAAAACATTGTTCCCATTGCAAAGGAGCGGGTCTCCTGTCGTTGTAATGTCCATTCTGCAAAGAATGGGCGAAAAAATTTACCACTGGGGGTATACCTGAAACAAAGGCCTAACTCTTGTAACGGTCATCATGGTGGCGCATGAGGAGAAGGAGGAGCAGTCCAGCGATTATCCAAAGTCCAGAAGTGTGTACCCATGGGTGACTGGAGGTACATGGCAAATTCCCGTTACAAACTTTAAATTCCGCTCTCATTTGCTGGTGGTGTGGTGAAGTCTGGCCCAATCCAACCCTTGTTCATCTTGATCAGAGTCAGCCTGTCAGCATTTTCAGTTGACAGGCGGGTGCGTTTATCTGTAATGATTCCACCTGCGGCACTAAAAACATGCTCTGACAAAACGCTAGCGGCAGGGCAGGCCAGGACTTCCAAGGCGTAGAGAGCCAATTCATGCCACGTGTCCACCTTGGATACCCAATAATTGTAAGGCACAGAGGAATGTCGGAGTACAGTTGTTCGATCTGCAAGGTACTCCTTGAGCATCTGGGCAAACTTAGGATTTCTTGTGGCACTACCCCGCACCTCAGGGGCTGTGGTACGTGAGGGGCTGAGAAAACTGTCCCACATCTTAAAGACTGTTCCCCTACCTCTGGCGGATTGGACTTGTGCCTCTCTCGGCTGTACGCCTTGGTTGTCCACTGATTCCTGACCTATGCCGCTAGCGTTTTGTGAGGGGAATGCTTTGCCTACTTCCGTGACTATGGCCTTCCGGAACTGCTGCATTTTGGTTGACCTCTCCGCCTCGGGAATAAGAGACATAAAGTTCTCCTTGTAGCGTGGGTCTAACAGTGTTACCAACCAGTAATGATTGTCGGCCAAGATGTTCTTAACGCGAGGGTCACGAGACAGGCAGCTTACCATAAAGTCAGCCATGTGCGCCAGACTCTTAACAGCCAGGACTTCAGTAGCCTGACCAACACGTTGACTGAACATGCTGTCCTCCTCCTCCTCCTCCTCCTCCTCATCTACCCTGTCCTCTGGCCAGCCACGCTGAACCAAGGATATGACTGGTGTGCATGTCATATCCTCAATTTGGCCGGAGATTTGCTCCATGTCTTCATCCTCCTCCTCGTCATAGTCCTCCACTGCACGTTGTGATGAGACGAGGCTGGGCTGTGTGTTATCACCCACACCCACTACTGTTTCTTGCTGCAACTCATCGCGCTCCGCCTGCAATGCATCATGTTTGGTTTTGAGCAGAGACCGTTTTAGAAGGCAGAGTAGCGGTATGGTGACGCTAATAATGGCGTCATCTTATACCTTTATGATGTTATTGTTTATTCTAAAGCAAACAAGATTTTAGGGTGTATAAAAAGGGAGATTAGATCCGGTGATCCCAACGTATTGTTAACCCTCTATAAATCACTTGTAAGGCCACATCTGGAATATGGGGTAAAGTCCTGAGCAGGTTGATAACCATTGGTTTGAGCATGGTAGGGTGTAGTGCGCATCTTCCTGCATCCGCCATAACCTTCCCTTAGGATATACTGTGCCCTTATCAGATTGGTTGTACAAGGTTGCTTCTCTTATTGGATGGATTTCAAGCTGCATGGATAATGTTCATTTAAATGATGTGGATAGAAAGACTGAAGATATCTACATGTAGTCTGAAATCCATCATGAATCAATACTATTTTACACAGTCATAAGCAGCCCATGGGCATTCACCTGCATTCAAACCAATAACAGCTCATAGACCAGACAATCCATCTACCACTGGACCAAAGACAGGAAGTTAAATCCACTGCCTGCGGTAACCAACTTAATCCTATAGGCTACTCACACAACAAACCCAACAGAAAGGAAAAAAACATGGCTTCGATTATCCATCCAATGAAAACGCATAACCATTGTGAGCCATTGGACAATGCAATTGGACACTTGGTGACATGGTGCACGGCCCAATGAATCAAGTCTTTACTTCATATTCACGGTTTAAGCCCTTGGGTTCTAATGTGCCCAGAGTACATATCCAGAAAGATTCTCTTTCTTTGAGCTAAACACAAGTCAACAATACATTGTAAGCAGATTCTATTACCAGTCCCACACCATTTTGTGACGCATAATCACACAGTGATCCAATTAACATTCCAAGTCATCGAACATGTCCAAGCCATACGCAGAGGAGGCAATAGAATTAGGAAGCTCAAAGAAAGGGAATCTTTCTGGATATATACTCTGGGCACATTGGAACCCAAAGGCTTAAACCATGAATATGAAGTACAGACTTGATTCATTGGGCCATGCATGGACATAATGGACATAATTCTAATAGGCAGGACAGGTAATAAGGAGCACAAGTTATATGCTAAAATGTGTTGTGTGACAAGACAGACACAGGAAAGGACATGATAACAGGTGTAGGGACCAACAAGGTGAGACAAGGGGTATCAGGATAGGGTCAAGTAGGTATGAATGTAGTAATGGGGCAGGCATAGAGAATTGTATGTGAATGTGAATTACAATAAATCACTAAGGAAAGGAATATGTGAGTGTGTGCCTAATGTAAACTAATATTGTACTGGCAAAATTATAGATGGAAAGGGAGAAGGGGAGGGGGGGAGAGAGGAGGCTGTAATTGACTACAAGGGTATGAGTTATGAGTGATCATAGGGATAGTGTTACATAAGTGGAAATACCTATGGAGGACCGGATGTGTAAGCGCATACCTTATACAAACCTATAGAGTGCTGATGGGTGAGAGTGTGATGTTAGATATAAGACATCCTATAGTGAATAGTGAGCCGTAATCAAGTGCAACAGGGATATTTCACGTGACTATGGGAACCTGGAAGGTAAAGAAAGGGGAGAAAAAACTGTTAGACAAGGTAATCAGACATAATGTAACCAGTTGATCAGACATGATCACCTGGTTTGAGACCCCCTGCCTTACACTATATAGATATCATGTTCATTCCCCATCTATCTTGCTCAGGAGAGCATCTCCCTCCCCCGGCACCAAGAGCAGCTCATACTGAATTGTTACATTGACTAGTAACACTGCACACAGAAATGCACCTTAATATTCCACTGTTAACCCTTTCCTCCCAGCAGTAACACACAACTCCTCACCTTGATATCATGGTGATTTATGGTCAGAATGACTTCAATGCGATCAGTGATTTCTATTCTAGCTCTGCTCACATAGATTTTATATCCACACTCAACTATAGGCCGTTCTTCATATTTTGGGGGCTTTTAGTCAGATATACTAGTTTGTGCCTGTATAGTATTGGTGTAGATGGGAGTGTAGGGCATGGGTTACATGGCACTGTGGTGGAATACTGATGGGAGGTATTGGTGCTGTGTTTGATGCTTCTACTGGGTATTTTCCTACAAATACTGGAACAGCTCACTGCTTAGAATGATCCTTCCCAGCTCTATAATATATTATATATACCCCACAATGCAGGCTCACACACACATTTGTCTCAAGTGTGTTGTAGGGACACAGATACAGTCTTGGTCATGTGACTAAAGGCTACTTTACACACTGCGATATCGGTCCCGATATCGCTAGTGTGGGTACCCGCCCCCATCTGTTGCGCGACACGGGCAAATCGCTGCCCATGCCGCACAACACCGACCAGACCCGTCACACATACTTACCTGCCCGGCGACGTCGCTGTGTCCGGCGAACCGCCTCCTTTCTAAGGGGGCGGTCCGTGCGGCGTCACAGCGACGTCACTGAGCGACCGCCCAATAGCAGCGGAGGGGCGGAGATGAGTGGCCGGAACATCCCGCCCACCTCCTTCCTTCCTCATAGCGGCTGGGAGGCAGGTAAGGAGAGGTTCCTCGTTTCTGCGGTGTCACACGGAGCGATGTGTGCTACCGCAGGAGCGACGAACTACATCGTTACTGCTGCAGTAACGATAATCGAGAATGGAGACCCATGTCACCGATGAGCGATTTTGCACGTTTTTGCAACGATGCAAAATCGCTCATCGGTATCACACGCAGCAACATCGCTAATGCGGCCGGATGTGCGTCACAAATTCCGTGACCCCAACGACTCCGCATTAGCGATGTCGCAGCGTGTAAAGCCCCCTTTAGTGGGAGTGGTGTACAGGGTCTTAGCAGTAAAGAGTATTCCATATTTCTGCCAGATACCCACAGAGATATTGAAATCTGAAAAAAGAGACTTCTGCTCATTGAAGGTAAGAACTGCTCACATAGCGTTCAACTCCACAGCAAACGAGTGCTCTAGCACTGGCATCTCAGCAGGGATATTCCCCTACTACACATGTGTGTCTAGGTCACTGTGACAGTTTACAGGACATAACTCAGGGCACCTAGACAGAAGGCAGAGGGACTACTTTCTATTTCTGGTGTAGAGCTTAGTACAATATATATATATTTATACTATTACATGGGACACATGTACCTTGTATTACCATTATTCGCTGTATATGAACCCCTTTTCTCCGGGCATTATTTGTCTATAGCATTTTTCACGAACCTGAGGCAACTGAGAACCCTTCAGTGAAGGAATTCCACTAACCCTCACAATACCTACCAGGGGCCTCCCTGCAGTAACTCAGGTAGTTGTACCCATTCTCTTTCCGCATTCTATGTGTTCTTCTTCTTTCTTCTTTTTTTTCTTTTTTCTTCTTTTTATTTCTATCATGTAGTTCAGGGGTTTATAGATATATGTCCTGCATCTCATATTTCCTTTAGTGGTGCTTCTTACCCATTCTCATATCATTTACCCTAGTATTTCATGATCCTGAGGCGACTGAGAACCCTTTAATAAAGGAATCCTTTTTCACCTGAATTGTCAAGTGATACTTACCAGTGACTATCACGTAATGTTACAGGTAGTTCCATTTTCTTCCTCTTCTTTCTCTCCTTTCTTCTTTGTCACACGGTCCATTGTGTTATAGCCCACGTGTCATGATAACACTTGTACCATCTTTTCATTTAGATTCCACCTACAATTATTTACCGATTCCAGTTCTGGAATAGGCTTTCATCATCTACTCACTAGAATTCTCAAGTTCATAAGGTACTGAGACATATACATGTTCACACCATTATAAAGAACAAAGTATAAACATTGAGGTTTTTCTCACACCCATGTTCCTGTGTTCTTTGATATGATATGTGTTCATTTCCTTCACTATATAGGATTGCAAGTTTTCCATTTGTACCTTAATGGCAATGACGCTATACAATTGAACACATATCATCCTGTTATCCATATAGGTGTGTATTTACCTGCTTGACTATTTTTGGTTGTTTGATCCAGAATGTTTCTCCAGATAGGTCATGTGGAAATTTTCTTTCCTCAGTACAAATGTTTTCACTATGGCTTTGGAAAATTTTTTTGTATGTGCATCATGGTCATTTGACCCATTGTACTCTCAAGTAGCAATATATTGTACTGTTATGTTGTACTATGTACTAATTACGTGTTTATATGGTTTTGTAACCCTTTATGATCTTAGATAACTTTATCCTTGATAAAGACCTAAAAACAAGCTCGAAACGTTGGATGAATTATCCTTTTGCACAAATAAAGAATTTTCAGCATTCTAAGAGTTCTTTTCTTACGTTATTGATCACTATAGTGTGCCAGAGCTATTTCTATTGAATTGACTCTTATTTTTTCTGAGCACCTGCTATATACACAGTGAGCCAGACATATTCAATTTTCATTCAGAAGGCAGAGGGAAGCCTTAGCAGCTGAGCCTATATCTTGGCTTGTGAGCATTAGAACAGGCCGGCGATTACAGGGTAACATGAAAAATGTCCAGCTTGCATTATGACTAGAACATGACAATATCCTTTTAAGTACTAACCTATGATGCGTTCCTAAGCAGTTGATGTTATATGTTCTACATTTCATTTTCTGCATACTTTCCAAGTAGTAGAATTTGCTTTGATATAGGCAACTGGATTTTCACAATGAAAAGGCAAAGGATAACGCCCGAAAAAGACGCCATACATTATGTCAGTGCCATCACTGACAAACCTGGATTGACCATGAAATACATCAATCCCCTTAAAGGTGAGTTAAAACAAGTTTTAACTAAATTGCCTTAATATTGTCATGCATTAGAATGACTGTCTTAGGTAATGATAAATATTTTCTACAGGAAGAGGAGTGTTTGCTGAAACTGAAATCGAAAAAGGGAGTTTTGTTGCAGAATATCGAGGTGAGCTCACGTATGCACTTACGATGGTAGACAACTACTCGAGATTTATGGTTGTGGTACAAGTCAAAGATCTAATGGCCCATACTGCAGCGAAGGTCTTCCAAGCACACTTATGCAGACCTCATGGCTACTCAGAGAGAGTCCTCACAGATCAAGGCACTGCCTTTGAAGCGGAAATCTTCAAGGACTTCTGCAGCTTTTACCGATGCAGGAAGATGCGTACTACACCCTACCATGCTCAAACCAATGGTTATCAACCTGCTCAGGACTTTACCCCATATTCCAGATGTGGCCTTACAAGTGATTTATAGAGGGGTAACAATACGTTGGGATCATCGGATCTAATCTCCCTTTTTATACACCCTAAAATCTTGTTTGCGTTAGAATAAACAATAACATCATAAAGGTATAGCAGTACCGTTTCAAAGTTTCGGTGTCCCAAGCAGCATTCCATCAGCCTCTGGAAGGTTCCTGGCAAATTGCACAGCTCGAAGGGCATGCTTTTGAACTCGCAGAGACCCATCGGGGTGGCAAAGGCGGTCTTCTCCCGGTCTGCCTCAGCAACGGACACTTGCCAATAGTGACTAGTGAGATCAAGGGTAGAAAAATAATTTGCAGTTGTCAATGCAGCTAGCTATTCCTCAATACAGGGGAGTGGTGCTGTCCTTCTTCTTTAACAGGACCAACGGAGCTGCCCAGAGGCTACAACTGTCACGGATAACCCCAGCCTCCTTCATGTTGCTCAACATGTCCTTGGTACACTGGTAATGTGCAGGTAGATTTGGCTTATATCTCTCTTTGATGGGTGGGTGTGCACTTGTGGGGATGTAGTGTTTGACCCCTTTTATTTTTCAAAAGTCTAGCGGATGTTTGCTGAAGACTTGCTCGTATTCTTGCACTAGCCTGTAGACCCCCTTCTTGTGATGTGAAGGTGTGGAGTCAGTGCCTACGTGTAATTCCTTACACCACTCCTCTGGCTGACTTGGTGAGCTGTCACTGAATGGGTGGGCTGAAGCAATGGTGGATGCTGCTGTTTGGATAGCATGTGTATCTACTGAGAACAGCTTATCAATGGTGGCAAATCGGAGCAGCTTAATCTTTTGCTCTCCGCAGTTCAACACTCTCATGGGCACTCTTCCCTTCCATATTAATGAATAAAACTATGATGTAAATAGCATATAGATACCCCACAAATGCAGATAAAAGTAGGTTATGGGAAAAGGGGGAAGAGAGAAACAGGAAAATAGTGGAATAAAGTATACCTTCCAGGTGGGAGAGGAAATGGCAGCACAGCCAGTGGAGGTGAAGCAAGGGGAGCCTGCAACTAAAGAGTTGAGAGCGTTATCACATGGTGACTGAGCCTGATTGTAACGGGAGCATAGAGGTGCCGATCCTGTCTTACCTGCGTTGGTGTAGAAGTGGGTGTCCTGTGGTGGAGTCAGCTATGTGCAGTGGTGGCCGTGGGTTCTTTTATGTGCGACCGTAGTAATAGCTGTGCCCACTTCCTGTATGGGAGTGGAATGCAGTGAGGCTAATGGAACGCACGCCTGCGCATTTGTGTTTAACGTCGCGCATGTGCAGAACGGAGAAAAGGCTGCGCTCACTTCCTAATGAAAGGGAGTGAGACGCAGCTGGGAAGGGAAGGGAAAAGATTAGGGTTTGGGGATGATGAAAGGGCTTTCTACGGGCAAGGATGGCAAAGGGTGGCAGTGACGGAAAGTCAGGCAGATGGTCCTGTCCTGTCCTGTCCGTCCGTCTTTTTGTATCATGAATTGGAAAGACTGCAAGGGGGAGGGGAGGTGCTTGTGCCCAAAAGGAGGAGTTATTCAGATTCATTGCAGTGGGCGGCGGCTGCAAAAAGCACCATTCTCCTTGTTTTTGCTCTGCAAATTCTACTACTTGGAAAGTATGCAGAAAATGAAATGTAGAACATATAACATCAACTGCTTAGGAACGCATCATAGGTTAGTACTTAAAAGGATATTGTCATGTTCTAGTCATAATGCAAGCTGGACATTTTTCATGTTACCCTGTAATCGCCGGCCTGTTCTAATGCTCACAAGCCAAGATATAGGCTCAGCTGCTAAGGCTTCCCTCTGCCTTCTGAATGAAAATTGAATATGTCTGGCTCACTGTGTATATAGCAGGTGCTCAGAAAAAATAAGAGTCAATTCAATAGAAATAGCTCTGGCACACTATAGTGATCAATAACGTAAGAAAAGAACTCTTAGAATGCTGAAAATTCTTTATTTGTGCAAAAGGATAATTCATCCAACGTTTCGAGCTTGTTTTTAGGTCTTTATCAAGGATAAAGTTATCTAAGATCATAAAGGGTTACAAAACCATATAAACACGTAATTAGTACATAGTACAACATAACAGTACAATATATTGCTACTTGAGAGTACAATGGGTCAAATGACCATGATGCACATACAAAAAAATTTTCCAAAGCCATAGTGAAAACATTTGTACTGAGGAAAGAAAATTTCCACATGACCTATCTGGAGAAACATTCTGGATCAAACAGCCAAAAATAGTCAAGCAGGTAAATACACACCTATATGGATAACAGGATGATATGTGTTCAATTGTATAGCGTCATTGCCATTAAGGTACAAATGGAAAACTTGCAATCCTATATAGTGAAGGAAATGAACACATATCATATCAAAGAACACAGGAACATGGGTGTGAGAAAAACCTCAATGTTTATACTTTGTTCTTTATAATGGTGTGAACATGTATATGTCTCAGTACCTTATGAACTTGAGAATTCTAGTGAGTAGATGATGAAAGCCTATTCCAGAACTGGAATCGGTAAATAATTGTAGGTGGAATCTAAATGAAAAGATGGTACAAGTGTTATCATGACACGTGGGCTATAACACAATGGACCGTGTGACAAAGAAGAAAGGAGAGAAAGAAGAGGAAGAAAATGGAACTACCTGTAACATTACGTGATAGTCACTGGTAAGTATCACTTGACAATTCAGGTGAAAAAGGATTCCTTTATTAAAGGGTTCTCAGTCGCCTCAGGATCATGAAATACTAGGGTAAATGATATGAGAATGGGTAAGAAGCACCACTAAAGGAAATATGAGATGCAGGACATATATCTATAAACCCCTGAACTACATGATAGAAATAAAAAGAAGAAAAAAGAAAAAAAAGAAGAAAGAAGAAGAACACATAGAATGCGGAAAGAGAATGGGTACAACTACCTGAGTTACTGCAGGGAGGCCCCTGGTAGGTATTGTGAGGGTTAGTGGAATTCCTTCACTGAAGGGTTCTCAGTTGCCTCAGGTTCGTGAAAAATGCTATAGACAAATAATGCCCGGAGAAAAGGGGTTCATATACAGCGAATAATGGTAATACAAGGTACATGTGTCCCATGTAATAGTATAAATATATATATATTGTACTAAGCTCTACACCAGAAATAGAAAGTAGTCCCTCTGCCTTCTGTCTAGGTGCCCTGAGTTATGTCCTGTAAACTGTCACAGTGACCTAGACACACATGTGTAGTAGGGGAATATCCCTGCTGAGATGCCAGTGCTAGAGCACTCGTTTGCTGTGGAGCTGAACGCTATGTGAGTAGTTCTTACCTTCAATGAGCAGAAGTCTCTTTTTTCAGATTTCAATATCTCTGTGGGTATCTGGCAGAAATATGGAATACTCTTTACTGCTAAGACCCTGTACACCACTCCCACTAAAGGGGGCTTTACACGCTGCGACATCGCTAATGCGGAGTCGTTGGGGTCACGGAATTTGTGACGCACATCCGGCCGCATTAGCGATGTTGCTGCGTGTGATACCGATGAGCGATTTTGCATCGTTGCAAAAACGTGCAAAATCGCTCATCGGTGACATGGGTCTCCATTCTCGATTATCGTTA